>NW_026972678.1:0-242500 GCF_036711695.1 Zophobas morio
GCTTGTATCCTCTTTGGCATAATTGCAAACAGATTATAGCGTTGATCCGGTGTTATATTTTTCCATTTTGATTGTACACGTGTCAAAAACTCGTCCAACTTAGCAGGAGCTGAATCGTATTGATTCCCCATGCATGCTCAATGGGATTGAGACCAGGAGATTGCGGAGGCCAGGCTAGCACTTGGAAAGATTATTATTGAAGTCATGCTGAAAAACCATTTTACCAAGGCCAAGGCCATACCAATCGCATGTTCTGGGTATGTCATCCTTAATAATGTCTAAAAGCGTACTTGCGGTGATGCTCCCTGTCACTTTTTCCAAATATCCGATCCTCCCCCATGTTTATACGCTTGCACCACCTAATGATAAAATATTCGATTATCGCCGGATCGCTTCGAACACCACCTAGTACCCTCTAAGCCATATCGATTGATCTTGGTCTCGTCCGAAAAATTACTTTTTCCCAGTCAAAAATGGAACCGGGTTTGGGCTTCTTCGCAAGCTCAAATCTTAATCGTTGTGATGGTCTACCAAAGTGGGTTTAATTAACATTTTTTTCGCATAAAAAACCAGCAAAAGGGAATGCTCTCGATACGATCGATCTAGAAAACTGGTCTATCTAATATTGTTTCTATAATTTTTGAAGCTTTCTGTGCAGATTCAATTGCACCAATGTTACTTCTCGTACAAGTCGAGCTACCTCCCTGTTTTTCAATATCTTTGGAAGCCCAGGCTCATTGCAAGGACGGGTTGGATCATATTGAGCTTTGACTCGGGATATTGTGGCCTTATTGACATTACATTCACGAGCTATCTCAGTATATAAGGCCTGCCTTGATCTAAAAGACGTTTTACATCATTTTCTTTATCGATTGAAAGTTTACGCATTATTAAATTAAGGTCTCTAAATAAACTATCCGTTATAGTCGCCCAAACGCGTTAAAGAACCCCCTTTGGTGGAATGATGAAATTTCGTATTAAAACAATTTTGCGTGAGGGGTCACGTGCCAAATCGTTTCAATCAATACTTAAACTTTAAAATGCGAATGCCTTATAGCATTTCCTCTAATAAAGACTACATTAAATAATCTCAATCTAAACTTGATCAATATAACCAATTATTAATTAAGGCGTAATAGAATTTTTACGAAAAAATTTAAAAAATAGAAACAATTTTGAACGATAGTGTACTACTTAATATTGTGTTCCATGTTTTGCGTTCAAGTTACATGTTTCTTTTTAATGTTTCTCTTTTTGGGTGTTTTCAGTATTTTGTGTTTTAAACTTGTCCTGGGTGTTTTTTTTTTGTACACTGTGCTATTGTCTTATACTTTAAAAACAAAATTATTTAATTCTGTATAAAAATATGTAGATTTAAACTCCAATCTTTGCTTCAGTCAATTACGACACAACAGCTTTAAAAGTTGAGGAGTGATATTACGCTATAATATATTAAATGGTTGAATGCATTTATTATAAAATCTCTACAAACAATCGTAAAAGGTCTTATAGAACGTTTACCACTTTTGAAACCTCATAGAAATTGTAATTATTTATAAATATACGTATTTATTATACATTAAAACCTGGGGAAGCATGTGATTTGAGGAGGACATTCGGATGCGGTTCCCCATTTGTTATTTCTAACTCTTATACACTTTCACTATAACACCTCTAACGTAACACTGAATGAGAAACTAAGAGAAAGTTTTATTAGAAAGTTTTATTAAACTAGCTTGCGCTAACATTAAAAGATTGAAGCCTTGGGACCTTGCCTTGTAGTTATATGTACACACGGGTTAACTTAGGGATCCGTCACTAAAATTTAGCGTGCTCTTTTTAAATATTCTTTGTTATTTTCTTTATAACTTATTTTTAATACCCATTTTATGGGTTATTGTAAATAATAATATTTGTTATGTTTTAAACTTTTTTAATTGGGGCTAAGGATTACTCCACACGTTATAGAAAATAAATTTGATGTATAAAAACCAGATGAAATTAAAAACTAATGTATACACACATTTGTACCTCAAAAACAAAGACAAAAGGAATAAGTTAGTAGGAAAACTAAAAAACCGCAAGAAAGGGAAACAAATTAGTCAGAACAAGATATATATATTATATACAATATCCAGATTGACCTGTAAATTATACTTGTTTGACTGTTTTATGTGAACACATTTTATTAAAATGTTTTAACTTTTCTTTGGATTAATATGTAAAACCTCTTTAGTGCTTTATTTCTCACCACACCAAAAAAGTATAAAAATGAAACGCCTTTCTTAAAGGGGCATGAATCATTTGTTACACTTAACAGTGAGTGGTTTGCAACAACCTCTATTCAGTCAACCGACATGCACATGCGACAGCCAAATACAATTTATTCTTTAATTCCTTGATAATTAATTTTTAAAAAAACCCAGCTATAAGGAGTCATGTACTTGTAACATTAATATTATGTAATTATCTAAGTTTAAAAGCAAGTAAGATTTACTAATAATTTTTATTATTAAAGTTTTATCGACAACTGATAATATCATTAAAACCACTTTCTCTCTGGCTATATAGAAGGAAATTAGATCAAAATGCGTGAAATAGATCAAACTTGTACAACAGCGGTCCATTTGTAAAAGCACAATTAATTCGTATCTATCTACTATACTGGCTTTGTGTCTTTAGGGTTGTTGCAAGCTAATGGAGCTTCTAAAGTCTGCGAGGCGTCGAGCCTTGAAACTGGGCGCGCTTTTTCCTTTAAGAAATCAAATTTTTTTCCTTTGGGATTCAGTTTTAGAAATAAATGTCGAGCTTTTGTCCTTCGTTGGGCTGGTCAATTTTAATAATAATTGCTTTAAAATAGTTTGAACTAAGAGTTGCGGAGATCTTAACTAAAAAAGTTTCAGCCGACAATTCTTTAGCTTTTCAAAAAAATCCTTTTCTACCGTACGAACTTTACATTTTTAAACCGCTGTTTTTACTAAACAATATATAAGTTATGACTCGGAGTTGTATATTTGCGACCTTGGCAATTCTCACGTTTGCTTATTAAACAAATATAGCGTCGTGAAAAATCATATTTTAGTGGTACTTTATCATTAGTATTTAATTAAAATCTACAACTTTACTTACTTTTGCGACTATCTTTAAGGTTACTAAAAATTATCGCCATCAAAGCGATTCCTTAACCCAGGATGACATAGAAGCTTGGAAAATGGGTATTAAGATGTTAAAAGGTCATAATAATATCTTATTGTAAATATTTACAATCTCAATTTTTTTACATACGCAGCTTAATACTAGATTTACAGAAAGTTACTTTTATTAGGTATAGGTTTTTTTAACTGTGGACCTGAATCAGGTGCGAGTCAACCTCATAAACATTTCCAAGTAATTCCAGGTATGTAATAGACCTTCATCTGTGAATGAAACGGAATTGCTTTTGCTATAGGAAAAAGCGAACTTATAAACGAATTATATTCCCAAGGAGTTAAAGATGGCGATACAATAAATAAACATCCTAAATTAAAGTTTAAACACGGCTATATATGTTTTAAAGGTATGGGTATAGTAAATTATCGGTTTGTATATCTATCTAAGCCGATAAATATAACTTAGAGACAGAAAAATTTTCAGAGTATCTTTTACATCTTATTTATAAACTTTTAAAAAGTTTGGTAATTATATTATACCTTTATATGATCAACAACTAATTAATAATTAAAAAGGATATAGCGGTCCCTACTACAAATGGCCATATTTACAGCAACAAGCTTGGATACTTAGAAGGATTTCAGTCTTTTAATATAATATTAACCGAAAAGTTAATTTTACTAGTTAAAAGGTACGTATATAGTTTTATTATACTGCTGACGCCACGTTGAGATATTATATCAGATTATAGAACAATAGTATATTATCTAGCTTTCATATTTTATAATATACTTGCCTACGAAATGTTATTGTTTTGTTGCTCGGTTTTAGCGGGAACGCAGGGGGTTAAGTGAATGGGGGTTCTTTCAACAGATCTTTTAGTAGTCATCATTGTCACTTATTATAACTTCATGTCTCTTACCTCTTTGATACCACAGTAGTAAAATAAAGGAAGATTACTTTTGAAAGGCAATAATTTTCTTTAATTTAGTTAATTTTAATAAAACTATATGTTCCGCACTTCTAAATCTCTGAGGGCCACAGCGATTGGCAGTATAAGACTTATAAACAAACACCTCGTAAAGGTTAGGGTGGGCGGGCCAGCGCAGTTATAATATTATGACGTGCAATTAGCATTAGAATTTACGAGGGCGAGGTTAGATACGCGACCACCAAAGTCCGAAAAAAGGATCGAATCGGTGGGAATCGAACCCACGACCTTAGACCTTAATTAAGCGCGTCAGTGCTCTTAATCGCTGAGCTACGCGACAACTATCGATCCCGGTATAATGGTTTTACGTTTTTAACCTGTTAATTAGTAAAATACCAATATGTAAGTTATATTTCTTTCTTTTTTTAAGTAAAAAAAAATTGTATAAACCATACTTTTTTAATTTTTAAGTTAGCTTTAAGTTCTATCCTTTAAAAACATCGTACACTAACGCTAATTAAATCTGAAAGATCGAGACATAGTTTTTCTTATGGCAAGTCTTCATACGAAGTCGACATATCTGTTAATGCACTGGGATTTGCTGGATTTCTCCTGGCCAAGGATGAACGGGAAGCGCAAGTTATTAAAGAAGTTGGGCTTTTAAGGATTTTAAGGGGCATTTCTTGTTTTGAAGAATAATTGTTGTGTAACATCGTCTCCTCATTAAATAATTGAATATTATCTGAAATTTTATTAGTTTTAGCGGACCAGTATTTAAGAAAGCGTTCTTAAGGCAAGTTTATTATATATAGTTTATTAATTATAATTTTAACTTCGAAATTTAAGATAAAAATAGTGAAAGAACAGGAAATATACGTATAGTCGATGCAAAGTCGACCCTTTATAGTAATAGCCCATTTCACGTGGCCAGAGACCTACCTTATTAGCCTAGCAAACTCGTTTGCTACAGCCTCACAGTTTTATATATTAACAATTCGATTAATACATTGTATATACATATACGAGGTTAGTTTACTAGAAAATAACTACTAAAAAGTTTATATTGCTATACTTATAAAATTATTAGTTGCTTGGAAAATAGCAACTGCTTACTATTACCATGTTTTTTTTTTATTTTTATAAAAATGTAAGTTTTATATTTATAATGATAAAACACCGAAAAGATATTAATTAATTTAAAGAAGGCGGTATATATATATTACACAAACTTAAATAAGCGTTTTTATTTTTAGGTTATTTTTATTTGGCAATAAAAATTAATGTTCAACTTAAGGACTTGTACTTAAACAGTGTGTTTTTAATATCAGTTAACTTAAAGATTTGTAATATGAAAAGTTGGTCTGATTAAGGGACCGTCCAGAGCGACTCCAAAGGAGTATTTCTTGCTCTTTTTAAGGTTTCGAGGACGATATTTGTTATTTCGTTAGAAATTTCTTCTACCTTTTCATTAGCTTTCACATTCTATTCATAATAGAGGTGAGTTGTTTAAACGAAAGGCGGATGGCTTTTCAAAATGTACATGTGGTATAAGCCAGAAAATTTTATAAATAAATTCTTAAATTTATTTGGCCGTAATGTTACTTATTAAGAGCAAATAAACAAACTTTACAAAGAATAATATTAAAGCTCAAAAGTCTTTAGGTATGCATACCACCCACGAGGGCCCTTCGAACTTTCTATACACTTCTCTAACAGCCTTCTGAAAATATAAATGCTCGTATCGTTCTTCTCCGTACTCGTTTCTTGCCGTAATAATGAAACAGTAAAAATAAACTTTTTGGTACGATAACAAATAATTAAATAATTTAGAGAAAGTTGGAGTGTATAACAATATATAAATGTTTAGTTAGTAAAGTGGGTAATTAATGAAAACAATATATATATATAATGAGTAAACATTTTACTAGTAAAAATAATGTAAAAGTAGGAAGGGAAGCATAATAGAATTAATAAATCTCATATAAGTTGGCTAATAAGAATGCCTTCTACTGGCCGACTCTGCGCTCATTTCTAGAAAGAGCACAAGATCAGGTTTTGGGAGGCCGACATCTGGGCTTTTGCACCATTCAAAGTCGTACCCCTTTATTAAGTAATCATATTGAAGTCCTTAACTTCAGCAGGCTCATAAAGAAGTAATAAATATTATTGATAAATAAATTTAAGCACAATCAATTAAGAGGTTTGCAACAATCTTTTTTTTAGAAATATATTGCCTTGCGAAAATTGATAAAAGGTATATCATAATATATACAAACGTTATCAAAAAATTTGCTTCCAAAGTTAATAATCTTCTGACTACGCAATCGCGATATATTTTCAACAAAAATATTTGTTTAGTGGAAAACACGATTCATGGTCATATCACAACCTTGGCTGAAGTATAAGCAACCCCGGAAAAAGCGTAGCGGTCAACAATTAAAGTTACTCCCGATAACAGTTTAGCTTGGATGACTCGGCTAATTACAAATATTTAGTAATAAAGGCGAGTACATTATTTAGTTACTGCCAGCGGCAAACTTTTTCTCCCATCTATTAGCAGAAAACAAAAGATGAATAGCGCGATCGTCACATTCTTTTTCAGAAGTCAAGTATTTATCGATCAACTGTCCAATCAGTGTTGTTCTATCTTTATTATTCAATATGTATATCAGGAATTATTAAAAAAATTCAAGAAAAGGGAATAGCATTAAAGTAAAAAGGAAAATACAATGTAACGAAAGTGGTAGGTAAAATTTTTTCAATAATTAAATAATTTTTTTAAAAAAAACCTGGAAAATTTATTAATTCAGCTTTTATTTTTTTACTTTGTAATTTTTGAAGAAGTAATTTACTTTGAGTTGTTTTTCCGCATCTATCACATCCTTCTAAGACTATAAATGCTCCCCGAGCTGTAGCATGTAATAAAGGATGAGGAAAGTGGAAGAGTAATTTGTAAAATATAACAGTTATATCTAACTTTATCTCTAAAGTTAGATTTCAAAGCAACTACCCTTAATATTTACTATCTAAAACAAATTATTGTATTCAGGGCAAGCTGGCCAGATCAACAACCAAATATCATGAAAAACTAAATACCGTCTCCTACTATATTTTAACGTTGCGCTTTTATATGTAAAATATCAATAATACTAGATTAATAGTAAATACTTTTTATGCGAAATAATTAAAAAGAGTATAATTATTATAGTTTGAACGTGTATGAACAACGGAAAATCTTACTGACCAACGAAATTTGTTGACATCATTATAAGAAAACTTTTTTCTAGAAAAAAGCAATTGCAAATTTATAAAAAATCTTGAATTGGCAAAAATTCTTACAAAAGCTTTGGGGGCGCTTACGTATATCGTGTAGTTCCCAAAAAGCTTTAAAAATACTAACAATTAATAAAATGAAATTATTTAGATTGAAAAACAACTGTTGTTATTGTAATCAAGGTCCTTACTAATTTTTATCTGAGTAAAGACAAATATAAATATTAAATCCACTTTAAGATCTAAATCATTTAGATTATCAAGTATTCACTCTCTGACCTCCTTTGAGTGCCCTTTACAAAAAAGGCATTGTCGTGTGCCAAGTTTTTGAGATTAGGGAAGCTGTATCAAAACTTGTTTTCGGGAAGAGGTAGAACGTAACCACCAAACTAAAAAGTGAGCTACATTGTCGGACATTAAACCTATAGTAATAATTTTAACGTCAATCCTCTAACCACTGAGCTACATCCAGGAGGGTGAATCACTTATACATTTTTTACATAGTTGGCCAGAGCTTTCAACTGATGACTAAAACCACTTGTAGTCAAAGCGATATTTTTTGAAAAAAATTTTTGGTAGAACCCGGTAGGTTAAGCGCAAACCAGTTTGAGTTGGGCACAAGCGGGAGCTGAATATCTCCGAAAAAGGACTGCTGGTAGCGTAGCATTATCGAGCTCGAACCAGAGTTGCACTCAAGGTTTTTAAGACTGAACCTTTGTTTTCATGTCAACCTATCTATTAATTAAGTGATAAATATGGATAAAAGGGATTTTCTTAAAGAAGTAAAGAGTACATGAATAATTGTAAGTAAGAACAGTACTCCATGTCGAAAGAACAAAGTACCTAAAATTTTAAAATTTAAGTTTCCCTTGAAAAGTAATTTTTAAGTTTTGAAAACTCTACCGCCTAACGCGATACAAAACTATAGAACCGCCAATGAAAGGTAGCGAAAGTTAGTGAATCTATTTATTAACGGTAATTTAGTAGCGCGTCAGACATATTACAAATAAGGACTAAGTCAATTAAGCACTACCCTCAAGCAAGCTAAAGCACACTAAAATTGCTGCTGTTTTAGCACAAAGTTATTTGTACTATTTAATTAGAGTGCATGTGCCAAAAACATCCTCATCTCAGAATCTTCCATGAACGTACACGAAAAAACAACGAATTTAAATGATTAAATTGTTTTTAAGAACTTATAAGATTATTTCACCAGAAATATTCCTTCTAACCAAAGAGATTATAGAAGAAAAAAAGCTCCATCATATAATTTTAACACAACCATTATGTTCACTATTTGCTAAGTAACGCTGACGAAATTCAAGATTGTTGAAGTGCTACCCAACGAAAGGCGTCTGGCCCCGAACGGCATCACTAATGAGAGGCTGAAGAAAATGCAGTTAGCAGTGACGCATTATCCGTGTCTCCAGTAAATTTAGCAATGCCCCTTGGCACCTTTCGTGCTTAATTTCGTTTAAATTGGACTCATTCTCTAAATAAATTATTGTGCGCACCATATGACATCTTTTGGAGACCAACTTTTTTAAAGGGTTTAGTGCATTGTGTAAAGGTAATACACAAGTTTAACTAGGAAGCATGATTTCTCTTCTTTACAAAAGCTCAAGTCTTTAGTTGTGCTCTTCGTTAGAAATAAAGAAAAAGCAACTGGTTTAGGCGCGGTAGATTCACCTGTTTATAATTCCTCCCTCTTTTATAAACTTTAAAAATCGCTTTATTAAAACAACGTTATTATAAATTAGTAAAATCATTTAAGTAGGCGTCTTGCGGAAAACAAACTACAGCAAGGCGTATTAACATTTTTGCAGGCCTAACATGGGTGATGTGGCCGAATTAGTGATGAGAATCTAAAGAGAACATTGCTTCGCCTTTAGTGAATTCTGTGAACACAGATTCCGCGCTATATAATTGTAAGCGGTTTTAAGAGGGACCTATGTCCATCATTTACATGTTAAACATTTGCACCCCCTTAAGAGTCTAACTATTCTAGATGAGCATGTTTGTCAAGGCGGAAATAAAGAGGTAAACTTTTAAAATAGTTATGCTAAACTCTGAGCAATACTAACGATATATTTACCAAAAGATTTGGGAAAAGGTAAAATTCAAAATCAAGAAGAGGAATAATGCTGTATTTTTCTAACAATAAGGATGTAAACATAAGAAGCTCGAAAGCACTATCCCATATTAATTTCACACATATTTGTGATCAAGCGGCGCCACTACCTAAAAAAATCCCGGCCTGGACCAAATTGTATTTTATGTCCGTTTATAATTTGGGTAGATGCTCAGTACAGCAAGGGTGAAAGTCTTAACCTAGATACTAAATAAGTATTTTGGTAAACTTTCTTTCAGCCTTTTTTTAAATTTTTATATATATTTAAATTATGAGGTTGAATAAAGTGTACGCTTAAAAAGAGTAGCGGGGCCGCTGGAAGAGCCCTAAAAACGTTTTTGGGCCTACGTGCGCTTTTTATGCATATTGACGCCTTCATAAGCAAGCAGGTTATTTTCAAAGAGAAGTCTTAAAAGTTTTTCCATCCAACATTCACTGCTGGCTGGTCTTAGCAGCTAGAGCCAAAAACTATATCGAGCCTGCGAAGTGGAGCTATGAACGATATGTCGCTTGTTCCAAGCAGAGCTCCTAAACAAAAGCTTACAGTTTCATTGGCTGCAAGTTTACGCGAGTGTAAGATTTACAAGAATTGGGATGCCCCATAAGTACATTGTGAAAAAAGGAAGCGGTGGAATGTGAGACGCCGGTTGTTAATCGGCGGTGCTGCCCCATAATATTGTAGTTCTTTTACTAAAAGGTGCTTCCTTTTGGAAAAACGCGATGATGTTGTATGTTAGTTTCTACTAAATTTACGGTCAGTCAATTAATCTGGGTATATACTATAAAAATTAATATATTTTAATGTGTACAGATTAAAAAGAAGGTATGATATTTAAAGTCGATCCTATTAGTTCAGCTTAACTTCAGTAACCAAGAAATAATTTAGCCAATTTTCATAATAGGTGTGCTAAATTTTATACGTTAAACCTTTTTTGTTATTTGTATGGTCCATCCTTCAGCACTACATATGCTTCAAGGGCCTCTTGTAAATTATTAACTTTGTCATTGCGTATTTTTTTTAATGTTAATGATAGGAATAGGTTCAATTTTGTGATGTATTATATTGTTTACAAATTAGTTGTGTTGTTTAGTATTTCTAAATGCTTTTTTGCTCTTAATAACGTACTAAAATCTTTGGTTTGGCGCCTTGTTATCAACGCCATTACGTGCCAATGTATAAAGGTTCAACCTAAATGCACTAATAAATTCTTTTAAGCCCGTTAATTACAATCTTTTTCTTCGCTTTCTTCTTTTTAACATTCCTTTTAAACAGAGCTCCCAGTCTTTAACTTTATATAAGTAAATTTATCAACAGGGTTATTTAAACGTGGGCAACAAAACTTTCATATTTTATCTTGGCTCCTTATTTTAAAAAAAGAGTGGTAAAACAGTTTAGTAAATAGTTTGCATAAAGAAGTAGTCTCAATCTCGTATAATATTAAATTGTAATTTTTCACTCACCATCACAACTTTGTTCCCTTTAAAATTTTTTAACTAAAATAAAATTGGTATTAACGTTTTAATTCGCATTTATATGAAATAAAATTTTTAAAATTGGCTTTTAACCTAATCAACTGTGGTCGTAATACCATTTTTGAAGTCATACAACAGACCCTAATCCTTGAAGGATAAGGATGCGTCAGTAGTAAGTAATAGTTTAAAGCATAAATTTTAGAATTAATTTATGAGAGTTTAAGTCTCTCAGTAAGTGTTTGTATATCCCCATTTTTGTAATGATAAAGGCAGTTATTTTTAGTCGTAGCAAAGGTTTTAAAAAACTGTATTGTTTCTACTTATAACGGATGTTGTAATGCGAACCATGTTAAAAAATTACGATAATATATAATTAATGTGTTGAACACTGCAATACAATCATTTACATATTATAAGGAAATTTTTTTTTGACCAAAAGCAACTTACTTTCAAAAGATGAAGGTTTAGATGATAATCATAGCACAAACGCCTCCTTTCTAAGTTGTCATAAGGCAATGTCATCAGATTTACCACATTCTTGAGTAAGATATCCAAATGTTTTAAATTCCTACAGTGAACCGTCCAGCAGTCGAAAACAGAAACAAAAAAAAATAACGGGCGCGTGTATAATAATGTATCTAATAGTTCATAAAACCCAAAAAAAGTTATTTCTTTACATTTCTAATATGCCGAAGATTCTACGGAACTGTACCCTCGTCTAGCAGAGCTATTATTGCCTGGGCTTAGGACATGTTTAAGTTTTCTCTCTGCAGTACGCCGATGCGCCAAACTATGGAGGACTATTTGACCGGAGTAATCAATCGCACAAGACAGCACTGGTTGTGCGAATAGCGACTGCAACTTTTACCGGCAAAAGTCTGTATTAAGTCAGCACAGCCACAACTCTTAATCTGCACCCTACGTTTACTCCAAATAACTCTTGTCATCCGTGCTGAGTAAGGCCTCAAAAAGAAACTTCTGATCTTCTAATCTTAGTCGCAACGCTTAATTACGACAGCTATAAGAACAACAGCAATTAAAGACATTATGGCAACTGTTAGCAACTTTAAAACAAAGTTGTAAATTACTCTCAAGACTGTGAAGAGCTTAATTATCGTTTGTTATAGGTTTGAGAAATTAGGCAGGTCACCGCATCAGACTAATATCCTGGAATGGGGAAGGAGTTAAGAACAATAAACGAACTTTAGGAGTTGTTGCAGCGTGAAAGAATTAATATGTGCGTCATTAATGAGAAATTTGAAAAGGCCGGTTTACACCAGCGACGGAAAAGTTGCACTTTTAATTAAATGAGTAGTCAACGATACCTTTAACAACTCTACAGGTAGTTGGTTCCTCCCTATTTGATCACAGCTTGTAGGCCCTCCAGCGCTCACCCTTCCCTAGCTTTCAGTTGCAAGCACTCTAAATTTGGAAACTAGAACGACCAAGTCAGAGAAATATAAAGACCCATTTGAACTGCGCGTTATTAATTTGTTAGGGATCGAAATAAATAATTTTCTACTCCCTTGTACTGGGCGCCCACTTTTTGTCGTAATAAGAAATTAAACATTGAGTCCACCTGTTTAGGTTTAAGCCAGCCAAGAGTAATTAATCACTAAAATTAGAAGTATGTCAAAAATTATAGAATGAATCGTATTTATGAAATGAAACTAAAAATGAAAATCATTTAGTAAGGTAAGGGGGTGAGTTAAGATTTGAAACCTTAATAAATGATATTCTGACCCATTTAACCGAAAGTTTACTTTATCACGTTATAAACCGATCATATCTAACCCATAGAGTAAAGACTGCACGTCGGACTTCTGACCACGGTGACGCACGCTATTAATTATCGATTGGGTGGAAAATAGTAAAAAATACTTAGTTTCTTTATTTAAATCTATTATTAACAATTACTTTACTGGTTAGCACTACTAATTATAATATCATTGCCACAACCACACGCGAAGTTGAGTACCACCCCGTCCGTCTGCCGATGAGCTGGAGGCGCTTATCTGCCAGTGTTGACACTTTATTTAAGTAATTACGACACTACGCGCAGAAAGATTAAGTTGCACCAGACTAACTACACTAACTTTAGGAAGAAGCTTTAGGATCATTAAAATAGGCGGTGAAAGACTTGATTAAAATACGTGTCGAGGCTGCGACGTCGGCTGAATCTTCTACCGGTACTTCCTTGCGTGAAGGAGGTGTTATAAACTGTAGTGCACATGCGGTCCACGCTCGAGATAGTCATCACAGACGAGACCTAAGCGATTTTCAAAGCTTTATCACCCAAGCACCAATGCCCTGACTTCGGTGGCATCCATCTTCAAGAATATACTGAAGAAAACGGTATTGGTGCGAGGGATCATCTGTGCTGCCCATCAACTCCTGTTGACTGGTTGGCATAGTGACCGAAGCCGATGTACTGCACTGAATAAAACCTTCCCAACGTCCTCGCTATCTTGCTGGATCTCTAATTTGGACCCAACATTAGCATTTGATAACCCTACAACTCCTCCTCTTGACAGAGTAAACAATCCTCGCTTCCACTGTTAAGAAGGGAGCTATAACCGTCTTCCTTGATGTCGAAAAAGGGTTAGCGAGAAAAAAATTATCCCGCGGTAAATATGTGTTCTAAAACGATGCTCCTCATCAAAATTTTTAGCTAAGGTCGCTCTTTGCCGTCTTCCGAAACAATGTAATGCCCTATTCGAAAGGCAACCTAAGCACTGCAGCCATTTTTTACTATTACTATCTGACATACTATAGCCAGTCCCTAATTATAAGAGGGCCTAATAAACTACTGAATGTGGTCTAAACGGGCACGAATGCTCACCAGGTGGAACTAGCGCTATTATAACCGTCTTGAAAGACAGAAAAAGTGGATAATATTGAGTCCGGACTTCCGTTATTGGACCAAGTGTGGTGACCACCAGACATCCGCCTCCCGTGGAGTGGGGGGTTCCAGGTATAGATTCCAAGGCCTTCTAAAGTCTCCGGCCAGCACCATTGCCAGCCGGACCAAGTAAACTTAAGAGGGCTAAAGCGCTTTTTCTTCGAGGTCAAGTCCAAATGAAAATTATAACTTTGGCAAAAAGTTAATGTAAACAACTACACTTTTTCGAGAGCTCAAAAATTCAGTCTGTTGACTCGATTGAGGACCGGTACTGTTTTTACTATATTTTTTCTTTTGAACTCCATTTTTAATATTCTCAAAAAGATAAGTAGTTAAACTAAAGGCCTCCAAATCACCTCTAATTTATATCTTCTTGAAACGTAAACTCTTAGCCAATTTATAACTTCTGGTAGCTATTACTAAAGGAGATTCGCAACTATCAAAACTTAACAATTTCTGGTACCAATAAAATTTTATCTTTAAATTTATTTCTTTTCTATTTGCCGAACAAAGAAGGAGAGTCAAGTATATCAATAGTCCTTTGACTTATAGGATTCCTTTAAGCTACCAAAGCATTTATACTTTAAACCACCGCACGGTTAAGCGACCTTGTCAAAGAACTGTTGGTCTCAATAAACCACGCTCCTTTAAATTTACTACACCGCTTTGCAGTTGAATTCTGAAAAAATTTTTATGCTCTCCGCCTACCTCACGTAGGCTGAGTTTGTGAAACCTTCTATTATAGGCATGTGCCTCCTCTCCATAATACCTCATTAGAGGTTACTTTCCTTAAAAGCCTGATGAGGGCTTGCAGGTAAATCTGTATAAACCTTATGTTTTAGCCCTCTGGTTGATCTATAGTGCCCGACACAGAGTACGTTTTTAAAAGCCTTATCATTGGCTCAATTTTCAGTTCGTACTTTCCCTTAGCGACTCCACGCTAAGTATATAAACTCAAAGGTGCCTTCCCTTGGTACTTTGTTTTACATGTAGACCAATTCTCATCAGCAAGGTAGTTTATTGTATAATTAATAAAAAACAGCCCTATTTCGATATTAAAATACATATTTATTATATTAATTTTTCAGTTAAGTTATCACATTCACTTTTATAAAAAATAAACAAACGTGTTTTCCTGTTTAACGTTAATCCATTATTAAAGCGCCTGCCCCGGCTTCCTCTGTGTCACATTTACCCACACGATTTCACCTCACGCCACATGCCAAGTTGAGCTTTTGGCATCAGCATCTATACTTTTCAGTTAAAAGTTAATATAAAAATGCGACTTTGTTTAATGGACTTCGTTTCTTTGTTTTTTTATGTTGGCTATACTTAATACTACATTTTGCTAAATTATAATTGTCATAAGCTTAAGTTTAACGCGTCCGCCAACTGTAAACCATAAAAATCGCTCATCTCCTATCTAAGCATGACTAAAGGCAGCCTAAAAAAAGGATTTAAAACCGAGGGGCAGAGTAATAACAGCAAGCAGAAAGATTATTTTGTTTTGTATTGACTAAGTTTTTCCTTAAAAATTAAATGAATCCTAGTTTAAGTTTTTATTAAACATCATTCTTTTAAGAATACTTAGTTAGTCACGTAGCCATTTATAAAATTAAAAAAGTACGCTTTAACGAAAGGTTTTTATGCAATTTTGATATCGTTTTAGGGTAAATGAAATTAAGAAGGGAAGATAAAGATTAAAAAATATGGTGACGTAATAAAATAGTATAATAATTAAAGATTTAAGACAAGAAAAGAAAGCAAAACGGAGGTATTCAAACTATGTACGTTTTCTTAACGGGAGTGTGGTGCCGTTTGGTGTAAAGTGCATTGTCGTAACTTTTAAATAACTCGATGCTTAACACATCATTGAATCTTTAGGGGCGAGGTTTTGTCACGACCGCCAAAGACCGAAAAAGAGGGTTGCGCCGATGGAAACCTGGTATGCACGTTAAAATCCTATTACGCTAAGCCACCCCGGCTATTCTAAGTCCCGATATGATGGCTATACGTTTTTAATCTTTTAGACACCTCCCCCCCCCACTGTAATTATTAGATACCAACGGACCTGAGGGTGGTCGCTGGAGCTCAGTATTAAAAGCCAGTGTATATTTACGTTGTCTTATATTTTGACTCTCTTTAGGTATGAGTTTAGGCCTATCCCAGCTTATGCTCCAAGAAAGTGACAGCTTTTATAATGTTATGCTTATGTAATTATTTACCTATTATTTATTACTTGATTAGTCATATTTTGGACTGATGAAGATATTTTTAAATTTGAATCTGGAATGAAATATTTTTATAAAGATTTTATAGCAATTCATAATACTCAAGTATATGCTATTTTTGAATATTGCGCTAATAATATATTTATCACTCTATACATAATTTATGAAAATATTTTATTAATCTTCTTTCGTGCAGCTATCACACAGAAAATTGGGAGAAATTGTTGCTTATTACTATATGTGGAAAAAAACAAAGCGTAGGGATATTTTACTTAGTTTTTTAGGGAAGGAAACCTCTAAGCATGTTATGTCGAACGAAAAAAGGGTTTGCGAACCAGGCAACTTGTAATTTTTATATATATTTTTACTTTTATTTTTAGATTTGGTTTTGTTTATCAAGCACACTATAGGGTATATAATTTTTCTACGCTTTCTTCCCCTTTCAAAAGGTGGTACCGTTCTAATGTTAAAAAATATTTTGGGGATCACAATCATGACGGCATTTGTTTAATTTGTTTGAGCACACAAACGAAAAGCTCTCTCTGGTATCCACCTGGATATTTTAACTGTTTGTTTTGTGTAGACCGCGATTCTTTCTGAAAACTTTTAAATAAATTGTCCATTTTTTATATTATTTATTCATTTAACACTAAAATTTTTGGTAGGTATTACCCTAATTCATCTAGTTTGGCTAAAGTTTCGCCGAATTATAGAGGGGCTGTAGTTTGTGAGAAGTGTTCACAGTTTTTTCGAGCTCAAAATCGCTATGAGCACACAAAGTCTGCTTTTCTTCCCCCTTTAAAACCTTTGTAAGTTAAATTTCCTCTTTTTGGCGCTTTCCTTTATAGTTTCTTAACCAAATAACTTTGTTTATCTTAAAAGAAAAGATTACGAGCCCAACTTCGCCTCTATTAGGGATGAAGACAACTCAAAGGTCTATTTTTATATAAGAATGGATATTATGAAGTTCAAACTGTTTTAGGTCGTTTTGTACAAGAAAGATTCCGATTCTTCTTCCAGCCCAGTTGAGGTTGTTGCACCGCCATGGTTTCCTTATAACCTTTAATTTTTAACGTTGCATTATGTTCGAAAACTCGAGCGTTTGGACGACCGGCGCTTAAGTTCAAGTGGCATGCCTTATTCCGCTCCTAAGACTAGATACTCGTTGCGGGGAGACTTATCAAAACTTTGAGAATTATTTATAAAAGTGGCTGGAAAGTACCCCAAGTTATATTTCTTTTATTGCTTTTTATGAAATTATATTCAATATGCATTTGCACTTAATTTTTCACTTTTTATTTTGTCTAAGGAAATTTAAAATAAAAACAGTAGGCACTATGTCCTATGATGTTATCTCTTTTTACCAGCTTGTTTTTTAAATAAAGTGTTTAAAATATACTTTTTAACGTTGCTACTGCCTTATCTCGATACGCAAAAATTTATGTAAACCAGATAAAATTTGCTTGTGTTCTTCATTTTTGGTTTGAGCCTTAAGTAGCAAGCTCGTGGGTTATTATTTAATACACTTTAAGTTAAAAACTGTTTTGTGTTGTATTTATTAAATTGAAACCGCAACTTTGGAGGGCGAAGTGGTTAAGAAGCGACTTTATCTAGGACAAGTTTCGCAGATTAAGACTATAACATAGTGGTAGAATGTATATTTTCGCTCTTATACGTATTGCTTACTAGGGTTTCGGTAAGTTGAGAGTGCATTAGGTCATAAGACGGCCCATTGCGTTAATATACTAGTCATCTCGCCTTCACTCACCCCTACACCCCTCTAGGGTACCCCTGTTCTGTTGCACTGTTCGGATGGTGCTATTCGTTGTTTCAGTTTGGCCCTTTAAGTCATTCTTCCGGGACCATGTCCCTTATTAATATTTGCCCAGGGATTTCATCTACCTATTTAAAAGAGAAGATGCACTTGGCCGCGTTGAGACTAGGATTTTTCTCTTTGCCGAAGTGCTTACGAGTAGTAGCTTCGATCGGCGGCTGCTTTAGTGCTAATAGACCCCTAGTCAGCCTGACATGAACAATTAGGCTCCTTAACCCCAGTACGACTGGCCGTTCTCCCTCTATACTAGTGTTGCCTTTATCCCTGGGTATACCGTGTTAGCTACTGCATTTCGGTCAGCATAGGGTATTAAAAGTTTTAGAGAATTTCACTTGTTATAAGCGCAGGTCCGTCTGGCAGCCTCCATATTGAGAATGTTTTACCAATCTGGTGCATCATCAACAACCTTTTGGTTTGGGATCGAATAAACTTGCTTGGATCATCGCTCCCGCATGCTTGTTTCATTTAACTTTCATTTCTGCCTGCAAACTGTGCAACTACTCATGACTTAAAGTTTTGTGGCGTTAACCTCCAGCTTTTATTGTTGACAGCAAGCATCTAGCAGCCTTCAAGGGACATAGACTAGACGAACTGTACCAAAATTAATACGTAACAAAAGATATAAATTAAATATGGATATATATAGCGTATTAGAATTTATAGTTTACAAAATTTTTAAGTATGTATAATACTTAATAATGTAAAATAAAATATAATATATATGGAAAAATTTTTACATACTATATTACAAAAATTATTTCGTTTAATTTGTATGGAATTATGGTAGGTATTACTTTATTTACTCAATCGATTTTTCTGGAAATTGTTTTACTCGACTATTGTGCTGTTTTCAATCAATTCTAATTTATGGTTAATTTATTTTCGGATCAACTTTTTTAGTTAGGAAGTTTTTGTTTGTAATTGTTTTTAGGTTTGAGTTTTAGGTTACATGCTATGAGTTTATGTCCTTGCTATTCTCGTACTTTGTATTATATTTTTGAGTAATAAATCCTTGTTATAGTAGTTTTCTTAATATATTTTTCTAAGTAGATTTTTGTGTTTTATCGTAAAGGTTTTTTTGTAAAAATATCTTCCAAGTTATTTTTTAAGGTGACGTTTATTTTTATAGTTGTATCCGGTATTTCCCTATGAAACATAGCGGTATGATCGCCCTTCTAGAAGACTCTCGCTGCTTCGTTGTCTGTGTAGTATATTAATTTAATTTTTCTGTTAGGCAAACATTTACTAAGGTTTTTCTTTATTTAAGTGTATATCATTACCTTGCTCAATGACTTGTATTCAGCTTCGGAGGACTTGTGTATTTCACTTTTATCTATGTCAGACTTCCAGTATAAAGATTTTTTTACATCGGTATGTGTCCCATGGTAAAGCGAAATAGTCGTTATTACCGCTCAGAGGAGACAACGGATTATTAGTATCCCTCGTTCTTCTCTTTCGCTACGTTAAATGCTTGATTATATATATATCGTTTTTAGAGTGCCCCACCCCATTTCTTGTTATCTTTAAAACTGTTTCGTTATTGATAGTCGAGTTTACAAGTATTGAGGTAGCATACGCGATACAAATCCCTGCACAATTCTCTATGTTTCCGAGAAAGCCAAATAGTGTATAGTATTCTAATTTGAATTCATTTTTCTTTGTAGAAGGCAGTAACTTTACACTTGTAAGGAGAGGAAGTGTCTCTCTAGGTAGTATTTATATTATTTGAGCCGTCTGTTTAACTGTATTTTTTTTGTTTATAATCGCTTCCTTTTCCAATTGTCGTACTTTAGTAACGAATATCATTCGTTTTCGCAGTCATTTTTGAGGTTGTAACTGTTCCGTAGGATTTCTAAGATATATGATATCCCCTACTATTATCCAGTCGTTGACGTATCTCTCTTTAATCGTTATAAGGTTTTAAATTGAAAAAGTACACCTCAACTTTACTTTGAACTTAACCGAATTTGTGTAGTCATTGCTAAAAATTATTTATAAAACAACCATTGAAACCTTTAAGAGTAGACAAATCAACGCTTTATGGAGTATACAACTTTTTGCTTTGAGTTTAGGTACATATAATAAAATTATCTTTTTATCTAGACAATTTTAACTCTGGTATGGCTTTTAAGGTTAAAAGTATATGCTTGTCTTGAAAGAAATACACACAGTTTTGACTAGTTGAATGGGGGTTTCTACATACATCAGTAATCGTGAAGAGTTCTCAGCCAGCTCGGGATAGGAAGTTACCCCGGTCGTTGACTGTTTGCTTGCTTACAGCTGCTTGTGATATGGCAGGTCTTATATAGGATATTATTTTTTATGGTAAATTCCATGTTATAGTTAAGGCAATTTCTTGTTGTTGTGGTATAAATAAGAAACCTTTAGTGGTGTTTAGGTATAATTCGCTTCTAAATGCTTGCTTGTGTTATTTTTCAACTCTCAATCGCGTAGTTTCTACAGGCTAACTACAACGTCTCTAACTTGACACAGAAAAAGAAAAGCGCAGGTAAAGTATATTAAGTTAGCTTTGCTAACCCCAGAAGAGCAAGTTTTTAACTGATGTAGTCTTGTTGATACATATACACACAATCTAATATATGAAACTATCGGGTTTGTACATAAAAATGCACCCTTTCCTCTTTTTTTTTTTTTGGCATTTTGGTTGGCCTTTTCCAACAATTTCTTGAGAACCGCATAACCCACTTATAGCTCATCCATATTACCTTTCTTACTGAACTTTTCCTTGTAATAAGGTCTGAATTTTTATGCCTTTTTTTTAATGGTTGCAAGGACACTTCTTGCATCCCCCTTATATTTATCACTTTAAGCATCCTTAAATGTAGTAAAAACTGTAATTAAGAGAATTTTAGTAGGACACTAATCCTCTCTTTACCAGCTAACAGTCGTCATGCAGCTAGTGCGTTCGAATTTTTTGGGCTTTCTATTGCAGAATCGCCTCTTTAATAAGTACTATAAAAAGTTCTAAGGTTGATGCTCTTCTGAAATATATTTCGTCCATTCTTAGTAGCAGACACTCTACCAAACTAGTTCCTCCCTTGAATATTAAATAATCTTTTCTTATCTTTCCTCTCGTTCTCATTAATCCTATTAAGCAATTTGCTCGGAAGCATCTTAGTTTCCACTCACCTCGAGGCCTGCCTATTATCTATTAAAAAATCTTAATTTTTTTAACCTATTTTCTATGTATAAATAGACTTTTTCCTGCAATTACGCCTCATATAATTTATTATTTGTAATTTTGTTACCTACCCAAATCTTTTCAATTTTCGCCTTGGCTTCTGCTCTCTGGGTAATCAATATATATCGAATCGACTACATTTTTGCGCTCTAACCACTTTGCTGCCTTAGTTCCAATTCTTTTCTTAGTTATTTTATAACCGTATGTAGCATTGTTTATAATTTTCTAATATGTTTGCTCGATCGGTCAAAGTCATTACTAGCTTTACTTCTTCCTTAAACTTAATTATATAAAAGGGGCTTTTATCCAAAGCAGTTGAATCCTGTTATGCTTATATTTATCAAATACCTGAGCCCGCTCCTTATCTCTGGAATTACTTGGCTGTAAAAAAATAGTCTTCATAATCGTTTGGATGGTTCTTTCGCAGATATTATAAGACTGATAATGTAGTAATGATAGAATTAGATTTAACATTTTTTTTTAAAGCGCTCAACTAACTTTTTATTTTAGATACCGACTGTTTGGCTTATGTATATTCAACTGTAATATGCAAAATAAAAATATTTTTTAAATACAAATTGAACTTGATTGAATGTCTCGCCGGGTTTTTACCCACACCCATCGTGTAATTCTGTCGACAACCCTTCAGCTGTCCCTAGTAACATCGTTATGCCCTCAACATAAACATATGTATTTCTAAGTCCTCTACTAATCCGGTCCACGCCTCTCTGATATTTAAATGGAAAACGTACATATTCGGAGGGGAGTACCGTTAACTGAACCCTTCTACCGTCAGGTATACCAATTAGAGCGAAGTACTTTCCTTGGAGAAAATTTGTATTGACCAAGGCACTTATAATGATTTCTTGCCTCGGAGTGGGTGTTTACTTATTGGCGTGGTATGATAGCCATAACTGATTAAGAGTGCAAAGACTCTGGTTCGAGTCCGGCATCCCCAGAAAAATTAGTTATTACTAAATTTGGTAGAGGTAGATGGTTATGTAATAAATTAAAGTGACAATGAGAAGGTTAATAGTACAAGAAAATGCAAAAGCATTATTAAAAAAAAATTGTTATGTAATAAATCAAAGTGACAAAAATAGATGTCCATGAGAAGATATAATAGTACAAGAAAAATGCAACAGTATTTTAAAAAAAATGACAAGGATAACCTTTTTTATCATTAGATTTGGTATTTATATTAATGTACTCAGTATAAAAATGCATTTAAATGTTTTTTAATTATTAATATTAGCCCATTAAAGTAACATTTTTTTAAAAAAACCTTATAGGATTAATAATGCCTAGTTCGTTGATATTTACCGGCCTATATGGATATACTTTATAATGGTTCTTTCTCAAAAGCATGTCGACATCTTGAAATAATGTATATTTAAAAACAACAAAATCAGCTTTTTTGTATATTCATTTTAACTTTATACTAATTAATGCTCTACCAATAAAAGTGCGCTCTTTCCCCAACACTTAAAACGTATTTTTAGTAAGAATTTACCTAAAATGCTTTGAGATAAAGCTGCCCTCCCGCCCAGAGGTCAGCTTCACTGTAAGCCTTTCCTGCTAATGATACCTTCTTCGATTTCATCTTAGTCTGACTTTAGATTTATCTTAATATTATCTTATTTTTAGCTGGCTGGAGTTGACATGACCATAATGAGTAGAATATACTTTATTTTTGATCTTAGTTTATAATCTCCGTTAGGAAGGCTCCTTTAGCCGAGACAATCTTCTCGTTTCCAGTCAGGCTTGCCCCTTCCGGAACTAAACTACATTAAAATTAAGGCTTTTGCTATTTCCACCGCTATAGAAGGAGACTATTTATTCAATTTATAAATATTATAAGTCTTTAAAATGCAGTTAGCCTCAAACTTCTCGTTAAAACGGTCAAACACTTGGCCGCTCACTGTTAATAATTAGCTCCATTGTTTGTCTTAAACCTTAAAAGCATATTTACTATATCTTCAGTCTTAAAAGTGCTCCATAAACTAGTCTTTGTCCTAAGCTAAGATTACTTCCCCCACACTATTAGATGCATTAATAATGTCTAGGTGTGTACTCCCATGTATAACTTGCCTTCCTTTCCATTTGTGAAGTAATCAATTAAATATGCTTAATTTCGATATATTTTTTGGTTAGGAAATTTTTTTTGTTATTTTTAAGTAGTACTAATTTGACGCTTAGTCAGTGCCGGCATTAGTCAAGCTTTCTTACCACCCTTCGTGCGAATTCAATAGCGTCCAAGTTGTTGGTTGTAGTAGGGTTCGTGCTAATAGCATACTAGAATTTATGTTTAAAAAAAAACATTAATATTTTAAGACATATGTAATAATATATATGAATATATTAATGTATTAACTTTTATGAGGCGAGATTAAATACGCAATAATTAAAAACTCGAAAAAGAGCCGTTCTGGTGGTAATCGAACCGTAATCTTTGCTAGACGCTACGACGATAACTTTTGATTCTCGATATGAAGACTTGAGTAGCTAACTTGTCAAACTGCATCGCCTTCAAAGAAAGGCCCTCTACTTTCAATCCTTTCATTGAGTTAAAAAAAAAGTCAAGTCAGTGTTGTTAATCTCAGAGAGGGTTAAGCATTCCTGTTTCGCCCAACTGGAATAGTAAATGGTCACGCTTTTCAACTTACTTGAGCTGCGATCGTACGCCTAAAAAAAAAAAAACAGACATAAGTGGCATCCCTCTCTTAACCACATCTTTGTAAGGTCACCTTTCACTAAAACTAATAAAAACTTTGTAAGTTAGTTGTGCACAGTACTCACATTCTTGCTTCTATAAGAATATTATATCTTATTTGCTACTCATATGCTGGCACAATTTCCCTTTGAGAGCTTTAGTTGAGGCTGTACTCGGGACTAAATTCTGCTCGTCATCTAACTAATTTTCACTTTATTCCATAAAGTCTGGTTAAGCTTCCGTCAATTAAAGGTTATCATCCGGTACTTAAAAACTCAAAAATGACGCTCTTTGAGTTATTGTCCTTTATCACTTCTTAAAAGTTTCTTCCCAATCCATTTTACAGATTTCTTAGCTATAATGTACTTCTCTAACTTAACTTTTTAGGTAAAAAAATTAATAAATTCCTATTAGCTGAGGAACGATTTCATTTATATTAGACTTATCTGTATGAGAAAGCTAACTGAAGGGTTAATTAAATTAATGTTATTTTTAAATGACTGATGGCAGATGTGCGGTAGGTTGAGCTCAGAGTTCTTGGTCTTGGGTTGAGTGCCCGTTTACATCCCGAAAAGTATCTAACAGTAGCAAAGGACTAAGACTAAGGGGGTACAGCAGATATGTATTGGGCTGTTTTTCCCGGGCTTCAGACTAGGGGGAGTGGAAAAACGCTAAAAATTATTAACAGGAGGGGTGAATGCCAATTCGATACCCGAGGCTCCAGTAGACACCGACCAGTATTGCTGTTAGCCAGTGTCCATGACCACCAGTCACCATTTGAGTAGGCCGTTATAATCGGCCCCTCTTTAGCCTTTTATATCCGCAAGTGGGCACCTAAATTTGTATATTTTTAAAATGGATAAGTTGTTATCTTTTTAATAAGCTGACACCACCCATCCTGTGGTTAAATACAACCCTGCTTTAACAGTTTTCGCCTGACTTACCTATTCACTAATTTTAAGCCCTAGTTTAAAGGTTCATGAAGCTGGTCTAGTGGGTAGGTGATTAATTATGAGGCCTACATTTTCGAAAGAGAGCATCTTCAATTGTTGCTTAAAAGTTCGAGTAGGCTTCTCAGGATAGTCATGGAAAAAGAACTGTTTTCTGCTGATGTAATCCCCTTTTTGACGTGATGTTTATTAAAATAAATATATGTACATATTATGGTATAAGATAATTTTAATTTGAAGTGGAATAAATTATATACAATGAAACAACTGGTAGTTAAAACTGTTTACAAAGAATTTCTTTAAAAAAAAACAATATCTCCCGTTTCTAGTTAACTTACCTTTTTAAAAGTAGAAGAAAACAGGTATCTTTTAAAAAGCGAAAAGATTAGGGAACAGCATACTTGTCTTCATTATTCTCGGTTACAATATTCTCTTTGCGTAGCAGCGGAAGTAGTGCATGTTCGCAATGTTGGAGGCGTTGACAAAATTCCAAATGAAAGGGCCCACCGCTGGAGAGAGGTTAAATACGATAAGCCTTCATACCAAAGTTAGGGTGTCGACGTAGCTTAGCAGTCAAAAGCAGTGACGAGCATAATTAAGGTTGTGGATTTCCGCATCCACTGACTTGGCTCACTTTTTTGGTCTTTGGTGGTAGCTTATTTAACCTTGATATTATAAATTCTAATAAGCTTGGCCTTTTATTTACATTTAAAATCTGCTAACAGCTTATGAATATTTCGGTGCAACCGTTTTAACGCCGGATTGTACCCGATGCAATGTGACTGCAGGGTCAATCGGATAAGACCTCAACGTTGGCAGATAAGTACCTTTAATTCATCAGAAAGGTGCAACACGTCTTCCCGTGGCGGTGATGCGAGTATGGTGAGTGTGCTTTCAAAGCAGACTACCCATCCTTTGTGGCGTCCACCGAAAGCGACTATAAGGCCACATCCTAGAATTCGGATCTTTTCTATAACTGAGATTTTATTGCTATTAATAATCTAATGTGATACAAAATTTTAAATTACAGAATTTATTTAAAATTTTGTACTTTTGTTTTTATAAATCTTTTTAAGTTAACAGAGGAAAGGGAGTTTGCAGGCGGTCAGGTCTAACTGGCTTTTTGCTGATGTGGTCTTCAGGAGATCTCTGCTCTCGCAGTTGTGGTGGCTAGCCTCTAAAGGGAAAATAGTATGCAGCGGATAATAAATTAGGGAATATATTTATCCGACAAAATTTTTAGCGTAGAAGAGTTGTTTAAGGGTGGGGCTATCACAACCTCGGTTCAAAAAGTAACTCTGTTGACCTGAGGCTTGTCGTGCTAATTTAAAGGCGAGTGAGTGAGAGTCGAATACATCTTCTTTTAACCCAGCTTCCACTTTCTCTATCTACTATTCTCTCTTCCCTCTCTATAGTAAAAACATAGATTACTAAGCAAAAATATATTTCATTCCCTCTTCCCCGAAGAAAACATACTTATCTAAAACTAGTATTTAAAAAAATGTACTCCTTAACCTATTTCTGCGCAACATTAAAGATGACCTTTTTCTTTTAAAGACGAGAGAGTGAGAGAATGAAAAGTGGGATATTTTCTAAACTTTTGCTTGAAATGGTTTCTATTTTAAAATTATGTTTTTCTTGTGTTTTTATTCAATTTTTAAAAATAATTGGAAAAAAATGAATGAAGCTAGAGATTCTTTTTCTTTTTTTTTTTTATTTGAAAATTCCCTCATCTCCTGAATAATCCAGTAATAATATTTACGAAACCAGAGAAAGAGAAGTATTTTTATTCTCCATATTCTGGGTGAATAATAATAACTTTTAAAAATCGCACCATGATTTCCTGTGGAGGCTGGCGATTAAGTTTCTGCCTATCAACTTTGGATTGTATACGCAGTTAAATATGTTTGACAATCCAAACGCGTCAGCATTATTATGAATTATAGCCCCCAGTCGTTATAATTAATTTAATCTACTAGATTTGCTCTACCTTAATTATCGTAAACTGTATATATGTACTATTGTACAAAACTAATTTTTTTGTAAAAAATTATATATCGCTTTAAATAATAATTTGTTTCTGGCCTCCCGCAAACTCATGATCTCAGCCCAATTGAACATTCATGGGAACCTTGAAGAGGAACTTGGGCCCATAGGTATTAGATCGATTAGATCCTACCAATTGGACGAGCTTTAAACTCGTATACTCAGAATGGAAAAATATATCACCTGATCGCTGCACTCTGCTTGCCAGTAGCCAAACAGGTCCCAAGCAGTGATTCGGGCAAAAGGAGGTTATACTAATTATTAAAACCTCGTTCATTTAATTAATTTTTTTCTACGTGAAAAACTGTAGCTATAATCTCTAAAAATTTAATGCTCTTATCTTTTTTAATACTCAACCAATTTTAAGGTCAAATAATTTGAACAGGTAGCTAGAAATAGGGGTTTACTATGTATAAATCGTAGTGATTCATTACGTTGTTGAAGAGTTATTCTATATTAAACGAAAAAAGGGAAGACATTGAAACAATTTACAATAGCGTATATATGTCAAGTTTATATTTTTAAAAAACAGATTTTTGTTTGTTTTGCAACATTTTTTCATAATAAAGAACCGGAAAGGAGTATTGCTTGACGTCAAAGACATTGTTTTAGTTCTATAGAGCTAAAAGTTGTAGTGTTACTAATTGCCTAGAGGATAGTTAAGCAAAGCGTCTAGCAACAAGAGGGCGTGCGCATTTACAAAGTTTAAGAGATTTAAGGAATACTTTGAACGGCTCGGGTTCGATAGACTCTGCTATCTCCAGTCCTTCAGGTAACCAGCCCAACTACTCTTGAGGACGTAAATAGACGTCAAGCGGAAAAATTATTTCGGAAATCGTCTGTAGTAATACCAGTCACTGGAATGGACACGGAGGCGCGCTTTGATTGCGCTCCTGATTTCCTCTAAGCTAAAATGGGTTATATCTTATCAAGCGTGATATTATTTTAATCTGAAAAGTTAAAAGGGGTGGTAATGCTATGACCTAGCACGCGCATTCAGCTTTGTTTAATTTGGTGGAATTAATTTTACTGGCCCCCAATGCATTTTCTAAACCTCCAAATTATATTTATGTATTAGCACGCAAACAGATAAGAACTAAAGTAAAGATATGAATGCAATTACCAATGGTGGCAGTTGAATGCCTATGCTGCCTCACCAGTTCTACGATGGCTCTCGGAAGCTTCCCTCCGCGCTAAAGGACGGCAACAATTGTGATGAACCCGAAGACACCGCGACCAGCGTCTACGCCAAACAAGGATAATCAGCCTCTTGTGAGCCATTGGCAAAGTAGCGGAGGCGGTCATAGTGGGTCGCTTGAACGCATTTGTTTTCGCGAGTCACCCCCTCCAGAGTTTTAATTTGGATTTCGACAAGGACAATCCACGGCTCAACATCTCCTTCACTTGACAGGGTGGACGACCTGCGTCTTCTTTTAAAAGAGGCAACGTGAGCTGTTCTTTCTTGATGTCGAAAAAGCGTTTGACCGCGTTTTGGTACAAGGGCTTGTTTCACAAATTGCGTTGCGCACCTAGCCCTCCCTACTATTCTTTTTAACGTACTCAAATCTTAACTTAAAGACCGCCTCTTTAATATACGTCAGAGCGATGCGTTCTCACCACTAAGGGCACTAACAGCCGGAGTCCTACAAGGACCTCTTTTATCTCCCCCCTCTCCAACCTTTTTTTGCACTTTATGTAAGCGAGATGCCACGCCCGACGACTCCATACGCGGATTGCCTTTGATGCGAATGACACCGATTTAGTACTCGTCAAAGTCGCCTGCTCTATTGTGCCAACATATGCAGTACTACCTAGTGAGGCTTGTCAACTGGTGTAGTCGTTGGGTCGTTGGAAGAGTACTATTATTGCGAAAAAGATTATCGAAGAGATGCACTACCTCACTACCGCCACAAACCTTTGAAAATAAGGTAATTTCTTGGTGTCCTACCTGGCTGTCATTAAGGACAATAAGCACTCGGGCGACCGCACGTAAACTCTATCGCGGAAAAGGTCAAAGGGGCGTTTCAACCTTTTTTACCTTTTACTTTGTCCCCGAAGCTCTTGCTGCACAATAAACGACGCTTGTATTTGTTGTGATCCGACCAATCATGAAATACTGTATACTGCCCCTACGACTCATTAGCAATAGTCTCTCGCCTCAGTTGAGACAAAACAAGATGCTACGCTTTATAACGGGCGCGCCATAATTTGTTAACAACGATGCCTTACAGATTGAACTTCTGGGTAACGTTTTTCGACGCATGGCTCAATAGCACACCGATCAATTACTAACAGAAGAGGTCAGCTATGAAATCTGGCCGGCGCACGCTATTGCCGCTTGCGCAAAGGGGTCTATATATATAACATGTGTTAGGGTAGAAAAATCTATATATGAGATTGCTTTAACACGAGCTTAAAGCTAATGTGTAAGCTATCACCCTGTTGAGAGCTCGTAAATTCGGTGTTTCCTTTTATGACCCGGTCGGGAACTCGGAACCTACCGTTAATGAAAAAAAAATTAAGGATCTGATTTTGTTACCCTTTTTATATTAAAGCGCCTATTGCTTACTTCTTCTTTAAGCTCCTTCTCTTCAACTGTTTCCAATATCTAAGTTCTATTTACTATTCCAATTCTTAGTTAAAAATTCTGTTTGCGCTTGTGCACTTCTTTAACTTAGTGGTGTCTTAGCTCCATTCTTGTTCTAAAATTTTAATGGTGCCTTCCCTCCATATTAGTTTACTTTTTAGTTTCTAATATATATTATCTTCCCTTAACTTTCAATTTTTTAATTGTGGGCGCTTACTATTTAAATTAAACCTTACGAGTATTGGGTCGTATAAGGTAGTAGACATAAACTAGTGCCCTGTCTCCCATTCTAAGAACGTCCACTTTAAAGTGTGGTGGAATTACACCACAGAGTAATCCGACCGAGGGCGAACAAGCACGGGTCACTTTAGTTTATAGTATTAAAGGAAAAATTAGGGTAATTTAGAGTTTTAATTATATAAGGGAAAGATAAAACAGTTCCCTTAGACATATTAAGAATAAGAATTGAAAATGCACATGCGGCAAGTGCTGAGGTGCTTAACATATTAGAAAATATACTAAACTCTCTAGGGAGACAAATTACCTGATCATTTGACATTAAAAAAAAAAAGGCTAGTTTACGGGTAGTTAAATATTCTGTTATTCGCATAGTGTTGAGGAAACCAGCAAGCTTCAAATGATGTCCAACCACCAACAACTCATTTATATTAGTGTGCAGGGCTTGGAACTTGACATATGGTACACACAAAAATAATTAAGGACTTATACAATTCTGATTAAGAACTTAGAGGACTCATCTTAAAAACTGCCCTACAAAGAAGACCAATATTTCGTCTTTTACCCTGACCCTTACCCTTGCTTGTTTAGAAGCAGTGGTAGCAGGGAAGATAAAAAATTTTTGGGTTTGGTTAATATGTTATCTTGGCGCACTGGTACTATATATTCTAGTGACCGAATTATAAGATTATTCTTTACAGAAACTATATTATTATTAATTGATATCACTAGCCCAGCGACCCTAGTCACGAAGCAGGACATCCCGCCAACTACGCGATAGAAGATAAAGATCTCTAGAGCCGCGCCACTGGCTAGGTCATCACCTAATTTTACAGTTTAGCTCTCACTAAGTTATATGCACTTACTAACTACAAACAAAAATTGCCAGATTGTAAAAATATAATTCTTTCTACATTCGATATTAAACAAGCAGGTATAAATGCTATAATAAATAATCTAGTACTCATGCTATGTTAAATTTTAAATTGCTTTGTGTATTGGTAAGTACTCTTCTAATAATTATTTGTACTAACAACTATGCCTTTGCTCCGAGTGGTTACACTTAGTTTATCATCTAAAATTTTTATATATTGTTGAGAAAGAAGTATAATACATTAAGTAGTTAAAACTTGTTTTACACTACTTGTACTTTTTGTTAGGTCTCCACTAATTAAAATAGGTCCCCTGTTCCTTCTAGGATGGGAAGTTGCTTTCGGGGAACAATTAGCACCGCGATATCTAAATTAAAGTATTAATGTTACAATGAAAGAATGTGTGTTGAACCTTAAAATAAATGGTATCATGATCTAATAAAGTAAAAATATACTTAATGGCATAATGAGAACTTCTAAATGTTTAAAAAACAAATATTCTGTAAAGGGGCTTCAAAGGAAGATAATTTTTCATATACTCTGGAAATTTAAAAATAAAGATAAAGGGATTATTCTAACATAGTGCTGAAAATGTTGATAATTAAGAGGGTTAAAGATAATTTTTTTTTATTAATTTTACTATAAAGTTTGGGAGGCAAAAAGTAAAATTTTTTGTTTAAAACTGCTAAGTAGAGGTGAAGGAAAAAGTATCTTATACATATTGTAGAAATAAGAAAAGGTAAAAGCCTTACGACATATTAATTTCTTCGTGAGCGAGGGTGGGGTTAGTGTGTCAACTAGTGCTATTGGTGTAGAGGGTCTTATAAAGTTAGTGTTCTTCCAACTTTTGTTAAATCTATTTACTGAAATATAAACGTCTGCGGCGCTGGTCTTTCAGGGAATTTATCCTTGACCACTCTATCAAAGAAATAATAATGTGTTATAAAGTTAAGTTCTTATCTTTGTGATTGTTCCTTACTAGTTTTGCGTCAAAGTTGGGTCTGCATGTTATAAACAGCTCCACCTTATGATATACGTTTGATAGTTACTTTCTTCATGATATTAGCAATTGCAGATCTTCATTGTGAAAGTTCTTCTTTACTCAACATTAAAATAGGATATAAAAAATAAGTTAATGAAAAATAATATACAGGGAGTAGAGGAAATTCCGCCTGCCCTATCGCATTTCAACATAAACTGACCTAAGCTCTGTACCTTATAGATCTGATGACGATTAATATATAATAAGGATACTAGTATTTTAAAAGTTGCCTTTGTATACCGCAAGAAACGTTACAAAGGTTAGTAATGCGTAGTGGTTAACGCAACTTTTAGGATACAATGTTAAATACTACTAGTCTTTTTCTCCGTGACATAAATTACATGTTATATCTAATGTTATAACAAAAAAAGTATGTTAACTGTTATTATAAAAAGACACTTTAATTTGTAGAAGTATATGCTAGAGTAGAAAATACAGAATAAGATATAGGAGTCTATTATATATGTTTTATATTTAAGCTATTTAAAGAGTCTAGAAAAATATGTAACAATGGTGTCTTTCAACCTCTATATTTACCACAAGCAATTAACAAGTATATCCCTAGTATCTGCAATCAATAATTTATAAAAATTATTATAAATGTCAACCTACTTTCAGGATGGCAGGCTTTTACCTTACATCTTAGCCAACCCCAAGCGATTTGAGCTTCTCCAGATTCCTACGTCGCGTCCAATTATAGGGGCGGCAGAGTAAACGAACTTCATTTTTTACACTTAAAGTTAGCTTTCGTTTTATTAAGTTACAATTCTAACGTACTGTCCATCACAGAAAAAAAAAAAACTAACTTAAGTGTTATAAGTCATAGTGTTATATTTACATAGTACAGTATATATAGCTATTAATCTTTAAAATTTTAAGTAATTTATTATTATAAACTTTAATGACCCCAGATACTTTTACGAGCACAGTCAACTTTAAAAACGCAGCAGTTACTACTAAAACTTACAAGGAAGTTAAAGAGGGCCCTCCTACGTGGCAAAGCAGAAGACTAGTACCAGAGAATATAAAAATATCTTCGGCTGAACTCAGACACGTTAGCAACGTTGATCATAGCCCAAAACATAAGGATTTAAAGAAATACAATAAGCTGCGCTACAAAAGTGGAAATGATGTAGGCTGGTACACACAAAGCAGTTTAATAACAAGTTCTTCCAAAGATCAAAGCCTTATTAGAAGTTATCCGTTGCCTACATCACAACTTTTGGGCAACTCGGCGAATACAAATGAAGTTGATCTTTTAAGTAATAAGCAAACGTTTATAGATGAAGTCCAAAATACTGCAGGTAAGATTTTTTAATTCCAGTTGTGAGCACTGGATAATTTTAAAAGAGAAACTATTTATTTAGAAGAACAAATTTTCTTTCTACAGATTTGAACTACAACACAAATGAAAAAACTGGAGAGGGAAATTTCTATAAAACTGCTCTACCTGAAGATAAATCTTTAAACTTGCTAAAACCTAATCTGAACTGGTTGTATACTCCATTTTCCTTTTGGTTTATTGAAAACGTTTCAAGTCATATGAGCTTTGAAGCTTTTGAAGAAAATCTAAAGTTAGTAGGCGACATTTATACGGTACCGAGAAGATATAAATATTTAAGTGTTTTTTCCTCTAACCTTTTACTAATTTTAATAAACTATATATATAGAGTAAAACAACAGAGGCACTTAACGTTTACATAACAAAAATAGGTGGAAGACTTTTGGTCATATTACGGTCATATGAAGCGGCCTAAGGACCTAAAAATACTAAGTGACTATCACTTATTTCGTAAAGAAGTTAGGCCTGTCTGGGAGGTTATCAACCTGAAATTTATTTTATAAATAAATGTTTAAGTAAAACCAAATTATTTGTTTGTAACCAAAGTATTGGTATTTTTTATTTAAAAAAGTTCGAGTATAAATATTATTTCTACCATTTATCGTGTTGTACAAATTGTTAGTTTACTTTCACTTTATTCTTTTTAATTTACTATAAGTTAAAATAAAAAAATTGTGTGAAAGGTTTTACTCTATTAATAATTTCAATATGGCCTATTATACTCCTTACTATTAAATTTTTCTACTTTTATTAATAGGATGCTAATAACCGATATGGAGGTAAATGGATTATTAAAGTGAAGAAAGATGTTTCCTGTATTTTGTGGGAAGAATTAGTACTTATGCTTGCACTTTAACTTTTTATTACTATTAACTTAAAAAAATTACCATTTTTAATTTATCCTTTTTTAATTTATTTATTTTTAGTAATTAATCACCTTTTTAGTGTATTTATTGTTTAATATTTTTTTTCACTATCTATCGCTTTGTATTTTTTTTGTAACGTTTATCTCTTTTTGTTATTACACTTTTCCTCCGTTACTTACTAATAGCTGGGTTTTGCTTAGTGCGTTTACTGACGATAAAGCTCTTTCCATATCTATTAAAACTTGTTTAATAGTTATATTTTATTTTTATTATAATCTCCAATAGATTATGGGCTTCTTAGGAAACCAGTTCCACTTAGAAGATGAAATCTTTGGCGTTGTGCTGTCCATACGGGTCAATGAAGATATTTTATCAGTGTGGAACCGAACAGCTAACGATCAAGTTTTGATTATTAAAATAAGGTCAGGGTTATAACCACCGGCATTGGTGAATTTGGTGGAAATCAATAATAAAATTTATTATTCATCCTGTAAACTTCACTGTAAAAATATCACAGAGGCAAATTTATAGTCTTCTTTCGTTATATATCTATTAATAATGAACCCTGCGTATTTAATACTTTAAGTGCGGAAGGTATCAACTGTGAACTGATAGTAATCATATGTGAAAAAGCGTTTAATGTTATGACGACTTGATAACCTTAAAAACTTTATAGTATTATCAATCATTTACTTTTTTTCTACTTCTACAGAGAAACTATTCAAAGGATTCTTTGCTTTTCCTCGTCAGTTGTAATGGCGTACAAACGTCACGATAGAAGCCTTAAGGACTTGACGGCTCTAAAAACTGGCAAGTCTTAAAATTTTAACTTTGTTTGGTGGTAGTTAATTTTACTTCTTCGTTAAACATTAAATCAATGTTATTTTCGTATACATTGATTGTAAAATAAATAATACCTTGCTTCAACTCTTTCTTACGGACGCTTTATAAATATAGAATTAACACCATAATTTAGATTCGTATTAATTTGGTTTTTTAAAAATAAAGCTAAGTTATGTCGTTTATGATTATAATTGATAATAATAAAAATATTAATGCCAACTTTTTTATAGTAATGCAAGTATATTGTAGTAATAAAAATGTTTTTGTGTACTTTACTAATTATAAGCAGTCTGTATATTTTCACGTGAACATTTTTTATAGTTATTTTAGCAAAAAAATAAATCCAAAGAAAATAATACAAAAATAAAATATGGATTACTGTTAATATAGAACACTTTTTTGAATAGAAACGCACTGTCTATGGCTATTCTTGTAGATATCGATAACCGGCATTCTTGGCGGCTTATCCAAAAACGGTCTGTGTGTGGGGGGTCTAATCATAGGACCAGACGGCAAAAAGGGCTGTTTTACTTTTCATACCGTGCGTAGCAATCACGCGGTCGCCGGCGTATCTACACTAATGGTTGCTTGAAAAAGGCTACCATAAGAGTTTTAACAAACTGCGCCTTTGGATTGGCTGTTGCTATTATTAAAATGATGGTTTTTTCTCGACACTATGGCATCAAGGGGGTTCCACTTTGTTATCATGGAAGCTTAAAAAAACTTTAATGGAATCGCTTTTATTACTCTAAAAGCTCATGAAGTATTTGTCAGCATAAAATCGCTTCACAATATCAGAGCAGGAGGCAATATGGCCATTCCCGTTTTCGAGTGCAAAAGGAGACAGAGTGCTTCCATCTCCTGCATTAATATTGGTAATGACTGTATTAACTCTATTAGGATATGAGAAAGGTAAGATGGCAACCCGAAAACCTAACATATACTCTTCCAGTGCTTTTCTGCTCTACCTGCCAAACGGCTTTGAATTTGGCGGCGTCTGTACCATGTTAATATCTTCACTATTATTATATTATAATTACAAGGTAAGCCCACATTGGTATGGTTCCACAGAAGGTTTGGCCCATATCAATAGCTGTTCTTCACTACTCCACCTTCCATTCGAGAAGTCCTATATATAAAAAGATCGTGGGTAATAGTTGGTTCCGAACTTGTCGGCAGCTCGCATTTCAGATTTTAAAGCCTTTTTAGCTAATAAGACAGTTAATTCTTTTATTAAGTTCTTTATCAAATATTTTTTAATGGTATGTACTAAGTTTACAGGTGCAATATTAGTTTTTAAGTACCATAATAGTTAAAAAATATTGATAAAATTTTATTAAACTTTTATACAATTTTTTTTTTATATATTTACTGTGTATTTTCATTAAGTCATTAAGCTTTTGTATAATAATTTTGTTATTAATATAAAAACGTTAGAAATAGTCAAAACATGTAATTGTTTATAAAATTATTTATATCATACTTCGCATTTCGTAGCGTGTTCGTTGAGCTTTACGAATATAACTAGAGACTTTAGAGGGACTTGGACCGCTGGAATAAATACCATTTGTTGTAATAGCAAAACGAAATCTTATTAAAATAATACGACTATGCTAGTAAATGCAGGGAAGGAAGAAACTTATATAAATGTAATACTTGGAAGTTAGGAAGAGGAACGCAACAAGTATAAGAGTCAGAAGAGGCATTATTTAAAAAGTTGTTAAAAAAAGTGAAAGAAAGCAGAGAACTTTAGAAGCCAATTTTTATTTTGACAAGTAGACTAAAGAAAAAAAATAATAATCAAAGGGTGTTTAGTGACTAAACATTGTTGGCATATGATATGAAGCCAAGGGATTGTTGCTTACGCCTGCGTACCGTCTTCATTATGCTTTATGTACAGCTCTAAGGATGTGCTTCTCTGCTGGCAGTCCCACAGCGTATACACAAGAAGAGGAACCCGCCGATACGATGTCTCCTTCATTTGGTAGCAAAAAAGGTCTACAGTCGCGTCCGATTCTCTGATAGTTCCATGCTTTCGGTATTTAAAAAAAAGGAAGAGAACCATTAACACAAGTTCATTTAATATATAGTTTTATTATTACTATAACATTAGAAATTTTGTATTAAAAAGGTGAAATGTATATTACATAGTACGATAAATACATAATCTCATTACTTAAACATGTAAGTTGGATAGCATTCCAATATTTTTATATAAATTACATACTATTATAGGGTTACAAATTTTGTAAAAGCTAATATTAAGGTGTGAGGGCTTCAAAGCACGCGTCCGGCAATCAAGAAGTTGTAATACTTACACTTGAGGAACAAATAAATTATTTTTAAAATTATAAAGCGAGTTTATCTCTTAGAAAGTAAAGAAGTTATTATAGTAGTATGCCATTACATACAGAAACAAGACTTTATTTAAATTTTTATTATATCATTAAAAAGAACTTTTTTTAAAGCTTCGCTTATCTTGTTGCATCCTAGAAGTAACTTATCCTCAACTACAATGTCCTTTAAGTCTCTTATAACATTAAAAATGTTACTTTTCTATAGGCAGAAATCACTTTAGTAAAAACAAAAAAGACCCATTAAAAATGGCCGGATTCCCAACGACGGTGTCGAGTTTTTCAAAGTGATGAAGTTTTAATATTATACTTTCATTTTCTTGGCTCCAAGAACTTTTTGAGAGTATTATAGGTAATCAAGAAAGAAAGGAAAGCACAAGAAACAAAATATATATAAACTAAATAATAGTGATAACTTATAAACGAAAGGTTTGTACTTCATCACAGTTATACTTGTAGAAAAGTAAACTTTCCCCTCGATCAGAACTTCTCCTAGATCGTTGCCTTTAAAATGGGCAGAATATGTAACATTGAGTCATCAGAAAGTTAAACAATAGTAACAAAAAACATGTAACAAGAAAGCATTGTAATTCGTTCAAACTTATGTGCGTGACCCCACTACCATTGGACCCGGCAATATGCCTTTATTGGCTCAAAAAGAACCTTCTCACTTTGATTCTTGGAACGAATTTATTATAATATTAATAAAGGCGTACTACTTAAGTATATGTTCAAAAAAGAAACCTACGATGCTAGTTATGCTTATAATAATAACACCGAAACAATTGCGGTCATGACATAAACTTTCACAACCACTGTACCCACGTTAACAGCAAAATTACTAATTTATAAACAGTAGAACTACGTATAATAAAAGACTACCATAAATAATGGAAAGTAATCTTATTGAAAAATAGAAAAATAAAATATAGTATAAAAAAGAACGCCATATACTTTTTTAAAGAGTTAAACTCATATAAAGTCAATGTAATTGCACCTTTAAAGTACACGTTGACTCCCTCCATAATGGCAAGGCGATAGCAAAGTGGCAGTCTTTAATTATAATAATAATTGTGAGTGGTTTTATGACGGTGCTATTATACTTCTTTTCTAAAGACACGCTCCCCGATGACAGCTGGAAGGATACCATTTGCTTAACGTTAACAACATTTTAGTTAATACAAATGTTATAATGTCACAGGGATAGGCTATCGGTATATTAATAAGTTTACGTGCGGAAGGTAAGAAGAAAGTTTATCACTACGCTTTTGAGGTTTAGTCCGATAAAGACTTCGGTGCGCTCGAGTGGGAAGAACCTTATCTGTTATATTAATAATAAATATAATAATGACAATATTGCATATAAACAGAACTGGGCTCAGGGTAATCAAAATTTAAGTAGTACGCCTCCGAATCTCCCACTTCTTTTTTTGTCTACAATAATAATAACGTCACAAAAAAAACAATATAACAGACAAAAATATAGGTGTTTGTAGAACCAATTATTCTTTATATCTTCAAATGTAAATGCTTCATTATTAAAAAGTTCATCCAAGTATTTTATATAAAAAATAATAAATTTTCCAATTATAGACTTTTCGCCGACCAGAATTTAAAACCGAACGACCAACGATCATTTGAGATTTATGATTAAAATTTATTTTATATTAAATTTTTTTTAACAGATTTTCAAAAGTACTTAATTCATAATATATTAAGAAATCTTTGGAAGCTTAACAAATTTATAATTATTATTTTTATTATTATATATATTTTTTAAAGCAATAAGTAAAAATATTAACTGGTAGTTCAGAAACTGGCTGGATTTTGACCATAATGATCTTTTTGCCTTCATCCATATCACCAGAACTGCTGCTTCCGCTCTCACAGGATTCGCTGTTTTCAAGTACTCTTCTTCCATTGTTGCTTAATCTGGGATCTACAATCGATTTGTTTTCCCTTTTATATTAAACAAAAGAGTAATTATATTGAGCTCATAGGAAAAATTAGAAACAAGAAATGCAGTTTTACTAATATTATTTAGTAAAGAGGTTTAAGGCACAAGCGCATATGCACAAGAGAAACTTAAAAGTAAAGTCGACTATAGTAGACTTTTTAGTAGTTGTTGTATTTTTTGCAAAAGATTAGTAACATTAAGAGAATTTTAATAGCTAAACTTTTAAAAATACTAAGCCAAGCATAAAAGGCTAGAGAGATCTAACCTTACTCAGAATTATTATAATAACGTAAACTAGCGTATCTATGTGTACTGCAGATCTAGTTATTATTACTTATAAACTACTCATATATCCGTTTTCCCTAAGCCAAAAAATCGTTAAATTGCTCTTTATAATATTAAAGGAGTACATTTCTGCTTTCTTTTGAAAACAAAAGTCGCTATCCATGGAGGTGTCTATAGAAGTGCAATGTATAAGAAAGAATAATAATATAATAGCGAATTTAAATTAAAAGCATGTCAGTTATTTTTATTGTGTATATTTAAATGAGAAAGTATTATAATTATTTAAAATTTAAGTAAAGCCTTAATAAATAGTGGTTAACAAGTCATGAGAAGTGCAATAATAACAAATTTTTGCATGAATTTTTTACAATAATTTTTAAAAAAAATCGTTAGGAATAACTAACCACAAAAAGCCCTTCAAACTTTAAAATACAGTAAAGTAAAAAAATAAGCCTTTTAGGTAGTAAAATACACGTTATTTAGAAAATGCCTATCACATTTATAATAAAAAATCATCACACTAAAAGAACTCCAAAAACGTAAACTTAATACTTTAGAATAGCGTACGACTTATTTAAAATAAGAATTGTACATACCGAATGTCAAGCAATTGCATGCATGCAGTATGCGTGAGAAATGAAAGCGCCGTTAATATAAATTACTTGGGGTTTTTACTGTTAACGCTAAGTTATCCTTGGTTGTTTTCCCACAGAAATTTAAGGGATGGCCCTCTAACTTCTCCAGAAACGTTGAAAATAGCTAAAGTCGGCAGTTACAAGCATTATTTGAACAGCAAGCTTTTTATAGAAACATTCTGTAGTTTGAACCAATAAACAGTTATCTTAAAAAGTTTATTAAATTTATGGGTGCTTTATCAACAACACTATTGGTGAGGTCTCAGGAGTGAAAATTAGTAAAACCTTTTGAAGATCTTTTAGATTTCCAACTTCCATTTCAGCCCACTGGAACAGAACCGATTTATATTTTTCAAATTCACTATTCTGCTTGATTCCTTCGATCTTCAGTTTACAAAATTAATACAATTAGTATTAAGTTTTACTTTATAAAGTTAAATTTTATGTAGAAAATATTTTTATAGATTTACGAAACTTTTAAAAATTCATTAAAAGATTCAAGAGCTTCTTCATGTTTACTCTTGTTTTCCTCATTCGATTTCTAGTTATTTCCCATTAAAATTTTAATAATATATAAATTTAAAGTATATGTGAATAATATACATAAGTTATAACAATAAGTGTAAATTTTAATTCTAAATAAGTAATAAATGTATAGGAGGCTTAGGTCAACTCCACTTTCTTTGAGGGATTTAGTATTACACCTAATAAAATGTTAAGACTTTTCTTATCACTAAACTACTAGTCAATTTTCTTATAACTATGCCTTGTTCCTTTTTCACTAAGTTCTATTTAAATTCTCTTGGTCTACATTTTACCTGACTTTACATTATAAGTACACAACTTATAAATAATATACAATTTGAGATATTATAACTATTTAAGGGATTTCAGGTTGCAAAACCTTATTAAATGCAGCGTAATAATTTTTGAACTTCTCAAACGACTTTAAAAAATAAGGATTCTAGTAAAAACGATATTAATAACAACAATTAAATAGACAATATATTTGCAACCTTTTTCTTTTGTTCACAAGATTTATTAGGTGAAGAATGGAGTGAAATTAAATATTTCATCGTTTTCAGATACTTATTGGAAACAGAATTAATAGCTTCCACCAGTTCCTTGAGGTAAACAATATAGGGCTCATAAACTCTAGAGTAAATTAAATGTGTCTTCGCTAACTAAATTAAAAAAGTTTAGTAAAACCCAGTGTGAACATTAAACTTTGAGCAAAGAAGGGAAGTTTCCTTGATAGCTTGAGAGATAAAATTTGCCCTGTACGTGTTAATTAAAAGGAAATGCAATATGGGTGTAATTTTTTATACTACTTAAAAGGTCAACATATTAAGTTGTATATTAAGCAAAGTTAACTAGAAATAGAGGTAATTTTTTTTTTTCATTACAACTCTAAAAACCTAAATAGTAGTAGGTCCATAATAATTTTATTAGCATTCCTTACGTTCATCAATTTCTCTTCCTATATCATTTATGCAAATAGTTTATGATACTCTATGTCAACTTATTTAGTTTCAAGACCTTTTTGTTTTTGGCAAGGGAATACATAGTATATAATTGAAGTCAAATTGATAAAAATAGTTATTAATCAAAATTTGTGCTGAGAATTATAGGTAAAAAAGGAGGTCATTAGGAAGATTTTCTAAATATATTAAATAAGTTATTTTAATTTTTTTATTAAATTTAAAACTTCTTTAATACATCAATTTTATTTAATAATAGACTACAAAGGTCCGACAACTCAGGTGCTACGTTAACTTTTTGTTTGGATCAAAAAGCTTTATAAAGATCTCTGAAAGTAAATGTAGTTACACCTTTCTACCTTGGTAAACTTTCCTCCTACCTAATGGGGTTAAGATTACAAAACAAAATAGGCAAGAACAATTTTTTATAACGGATCTAACAAATAATTTATCATTATTCGAATTTTCTTAATGCTAAATAATAAATTGTTTAAGTTAAAAAATTTGTCTTAATTATTTTAATATACACCTAAAAAGTGCCAAATTAACGGTGATAAGAAATATTTTGTGCTTGTGACCTTTAAAATTTTAATTCTAAAGGCTTTTATAAAAAAAATTTTGTCCTAATAAAGCTTAATGTAGTAGTTAGACTTTCTGCGCCTGCCACAGAAGTACATTAACTTTCTTTAGCTCGCTGACCCAATACTATTAATAAAACTTATTAGCGCCACGCAAAAAGCAAAAAATCTTTAGTAAGTCGATTTTCCTTGCATGCCAAAAGTGCTTAGTTTAACGCTTAATAATTATGTACCGCTCTTTTTATCAGCATTTCAAACCTGCAGCTTTTATTATAAGGTAGCTGTTACAATTAGATTACACATGATATTAGCAAAGCAACATACATATTGAGCACAAATTAACCATATTTTCCCTTGCTACGGTAGAAATCGATAATGGATTGCTCCACTATCGATAAAATTAATTAAGTAGTAATGGCATATTTACCCTAAATTAATTCCCTGTGTTAACTAACCAAATAAGTACTTTCTTATTTTGTTCTTTTTTATCTCCTGGGTATTGCGTTCCGGTACTTAACGATAAGTTTTTATTTAAATTTCTTTGATTGAATGACACTCCAACCGAATAACGCCTTATACAAATAATGTTAAAAAAAAGATCCCAGTTCATTTTTAACGCAAATAACCATTTTTAGGCATTTTTATGATTATTATTGCTTATTTCATTGCTTAGTGGTTAGTATATAATGAAGGTTCACGAAAAATTAACTGGCAGTCGTGTTAATTTTTTAGTGCTTTTTATGTTTTAGTTACATCTGTACGTCTCTCTCTCTCTCTATATATATATACATTTGTTTACAATTAATTTTAAAGGGTTTAAAAGTTTAGATACCCGTCAGTAAAGGTTTAAATACCCTAAAAACTAATACCTGCAGTTTTAAAAAAATTTGGTGGCAAAACACCCGTTAGAACAACTTTCAAAAACAGGTCAAGGTGTCACTAAGCAAAGGATGGTTACAAAGCCTCTATGATTCACTTTCAAGTCCTTTTTGCAGGTCCTAGGATTATTGAAGAGGCTATATCGGTCGAGATAACATACATGTACTAAAGAAATCATTTTAACCGCCTAGATGATTTCATGATCAATAATAAGGGCAATATATTAATGTTTATATAAAAGTTCATAGCTGGTAGTAAACCATTAATTCATTGTGATAACGTACAGGAAAGTCAGGAGACCTAATTTGCACACAGGGCTCCAAAACCTTGATGTCATGTGCTCGGTGAGCTACTCTGGTTCATTCCGGTTTCCATTGCTCTTAGCCGGAGGATGGAAATCTGGGCTCAATAAGTCTCCGCTACTCCACTGCCCTTAGGGAAAGGCATGAGACTCCTTATTTGTAGAAACTCTAACAGGTTAAATACGTAAGCCATCATTGCGAGGTCGAGAGTTGTGGTAGTAGCCCAACGGTTAAGAGCAAAGACACACACTCAAGATCGTGGGTTCGATTCTTACTGGTGCACCCTCTTTATCGGTCTACACAACAGCTTTAACATTGTGTTAAAAAGCAATATCAAGTTATAAATTTTAAAAAAATATTATCCTTAACCCATTTTAAAATTTAGTACCCATTGGGCAGGCGGCGAGAGCATTGCGTCCAAAAACGTTACCTAGAGGTTCAATCTGGGTCTTTATGTAAGGCAACGTTGCGGACAAACCCCCGCGCGTCCGCCATAAGGTATAGCAGCTTGTGTTGTCTCACATGAAGCAAAGAAACTACTGCCGATGAGTCGTAGGCATGAACAGTAGACGGTATTTCATTAGTCGGAGACACAGAACACACAAGGGTCTTTTGTTGTGCAACGAAAGTTTGCTTCGGGTCAAAGTAAAGAGTAAAAAAGTTTGAACCGCCATTTTAACTTTCGCCGCGATATAGTTTACGCCCGGAGCCATGAGAGCTTACTGTCAAAAATGACCCCCTGTATTTCGCCCTAGAACACCAAGGAATTCCCTTGGTCGGCGCCGGTAGTGGTGAACGTTACTAGGCGTAGTGTAGATGCTTGCACAATTAGGTAGGTGACTTGAACGAGGAGTAAATTGTCGTATCAATCGACAACCTGTTGTAGAGGTCGACACGCTGTGGCTCGTCGCGCACATAAACTTCAAAGTGCAGGGGTTGAGGGACTCCAGATGTGAGCGCGTTTCGCGCACACGTACAGACTCAGCCCTTAAGGTAAGATTTGAGCACTTTAAAAAGAGCAGTAAGAAGGGCTATAACGAGCAATTTGTAAGGCAAGCCATTAGGCCAAACTCGGTCTAACATTTTTCCGACATCAAGAAAAAAAAACAGCGCCAGTTGCCCTCTTTTAAATTGAAATAATGCGTAGTCCAGTCTGTTAGGAGGAGCTGAGGGGCCGTGGAGTGAACTCAAAATTAAATTGAAACCCTAACAAGGCGAAGCTTGCGTCAACGAAAGCTTTCAAGCAGCGCAGGGCCGCCTTAGCTACTTTGCCCACTCCTCACTAAAGATTAATAGCCCTCTAACTGCCTATCGTAAAAACTGGCCGTGGTGATTTCGGGAGCACCACCACAGTCACGGTCTCCCAGCGCAAATGGGAAGGCCGACAAACATTGTAGAGTTGTTAAGTCAGCATAGATGTTCTACTCCCACCATCAGTCATCGTTTAAACATCATGTTGGTAATATCATGGAAGCCAGGTGCCGCCTCGGTAAAGCGTTAATAATCCTTATGGTTTCGACTTGGTGAATGGCTCAAGCTGTCCCTATGCATCAGCAAGGGAATTTTATTTATAAAGCACTTCATCAGCAGCTAAATAAGCAGGTGGCACACGCGAGTAGCGAGGTGATAAGCAAAAATTTGTCGCTTTGCCATCATTTTTCGACACAAACTTGCTCTATCGTTCAGTAGGTAATGGTAACCGCGCTCGGTGTATGTATCTCCTAATGGACTTACAATAATAGACGCGATCGTTAACAATAACTTCCGATATATTACTTAACTTTTTCTCCCTCAACCGCTATGGCGTGCCAACAGCACTTTCTTAATGCGCCGGTGTAGGCTATTAAGAGCTAATTTTTCTACGGGGTGTTGTGTTCCCGACCATACTGTTAAAACGTCTCCATTTCCAAATAAGGGTCTGCTGTTCATCAGACAAGCGGTTAGGGCAGAACTTCACTTCACTTGTTGTCGTGGCGGTGAGGTACGCCATGGCCTAAGCGCCTAGCAAACTCAAGTAGGGCGGGAGCCCCGAGTAAGGGAGAGACCTTGATAGATATATCGATCCTCGGGGAATTAAGCCCAGTGCGTAGATCCTGGTATATGTCCTCAGTAACTCCTTTTCGCCGCCCAATCAAGCGGAATTGACCGATGGCCCGACAAGAGTTTCGTAATAGCTTCCTTTTTAGTTGAATATGCATATTTTTTAAAACGGCACGTTGGGTCTGTGGTCCTAAGACGCGCAATCCGCGTTCCTCGGTATAAGATTTGTGGGGTCCGCCATTTGGATTACGACACGACTGTTCCAGGAGGGCTGCTTGTAGTTAAGGACACTATATACCACAATTGAGAAACAATTATATAAAGAGGGAATCAGGATATGGGGTAACAAGTGGCCTGCTACGAGATTTTGTAAGCTGCAAACTGACACAAGCCCCTGACTGGTTAAGTTGAGCGAAATTCCAACCGCCTGAATGCTTTACAGATCTGGCAAAGATATCACGTTGTGTTGAATGTTTCCTAAGACTAAAATAGCTGCGCTCCACCTATCAAGGCCGATTTGGTGGCCTTTGGAAAAGTTGCATGGTGCTTATATTAAAAAAAAAATTTAAACAAAATTGGTAACACAGCTAATCAAATACTTTATTTTTGACTAAATTAAATTTGAAAAACTTATTGCCGGTTTGGTGACTACTTACTTACCCTCAGCACTCAGGCCCCGACCTCCATAAAAATGGGAAATACGAATCGTGTTGATTAGGGTAGAGCGCAGTAGGTTAGTAAAAAAAGTAAAGGTTACATGTTATTTCCTGTATTAATATCGTCCGTCTATCCGCCTGTGAGCATGAGTAACTGCTCTAATTTTTAAAAAAAACAGAAGAAAGTACGAAAGTACGAATTCTTAATACGCACAAATTTACTTTAATCCACAATTTAAACTTATAAGTGGTTAAAAAAAAAAGGGAATTATAAAAATAAAGATTTATCACTATATAGTATTACATTGTCTTGACTTATAACCTTCGTTATCTTTTTATTAATATATATTATATATATATTGTTTCCTCGTTTAATCTGGTGGTTCAACTGTGGAAGTATGTATATTACTCTCTGCATCTAAAATTTAGTTATTTTGAAAAAATATCTTTTGTTTTATTTAATAGTTTTTAATAATATATTATCGGCTTTAACCCTGTTAATATGTTATAATTACTTTTTTATCCGTAAATTAAAATTATTTTACTCAAAACTTTAGGGCGGATGTGTTCTTCTATTATACAATTGCTTTGTTAAAAAAAGTATAAAAGTATATCATGTAAAGCGTTATTCTTTTGAAATATAATAAGTTCACGCATAGTACGTCAAAAATACTAGAAGTACTAAGGAAGGTAGGTATTTAAAACTTTAAAAAGTGGACTTCTTTGAAGGTTCATATACAAACAATAATAGGGATTTACAACTTATTAAACACTAACGCATCGAAGGAAATTAAACCTTTCATGGGTGGCACTATTACGTTTTTTGGAAGGGCCAAGTGAATTTGAAAGGATTTCATTTTTTCTAAAAAAAGTTTAGTGGTTTGAATATACTCTTTATCAAGTAAAAATATCAAAAATAATAATTGGGTAGTGTGTATATAGTTAATTATAAAAAGTTCTCTGCTTTACGATCCGGTGTGAAGGTACATTGATTTTATAAAAATATGCCATTATATTGTTGCAAGTCATTACCTTTTCTTAACTTGAAAAACCCGACCTATAGCATAATCCTTTTCGAATCGTACAGCGAAAATTGTGTTTCTGCTTTACTCAAAAGAGTCGTATATAAGTTTGCAAATTAGTTTCCACGGATTAAAGTATACAGGTTGTGTTTTTATTAATAAGTAAAAAGGAAATATTTTATTCCCTGTATCTTGAAGAAAGTTATTATAACCTAAATTATATTTAGAAAGGTAATAAAAGATAAGCACATGTTTACTTGTTTATGGGCTCGTAAGGGACAATTTTTTTTGGCGCATAGTATACACAGGCGTCTAACTTTAAAAAATAATTAACTTTTGTTTCTTATAAGTACTAACGAAGTATACGGTAAACTAAATTCTTAAGAAAAATAATATAATATAACGCTGCTAATAGCTTTTATATCAGTACTCCAGGGTTAAGGTCAGGTGCACTGTTTGTAGGTCAAGCCTTCAGAGACTTTTGCCTTGTGCTGCTAACTAAATAATGTTTGATAATAAAGTTAATAGATTTATGATGACACGTAGTGAACCCGCTAGTTAAAAGACATTCAGGCAAACAGGAATAAAGTTCGTTGGATAATAACGCAAAGTAGAACTTATTACAATTTATAAGGGCGAGGTTCCGCGCGCAACCACCAAATACCAAGAAAGAGGTTTACGGCGGTGGAAAGCGAACTCTTTACCTTGAGTTTGTGCGTCAATCCTTCTACCGCTAAGAGGCGACAACAACTCTCGTTTTACGTATTTAACCCACTAAAACTAGAGTAGGCCTCAATAAAAGCTCGTTAAAACATAGTTGCAGGGACTAGAAGTATGCACTACTATCATACTCTTCAAATCCTTTTGATCAAGAAGTTAACTACCATGCTATTTATTTTCTAACACAGTCAAAGAGAAAAAGGAAAAAAGCGATTAGAAGTGTTAAAGTTTAATACCCAGTTACCCCTAATAAATGCTTTTTAGCTAATTTATTACTACAAAAGCGCCTCATCCACTTACGTTATATTTCATCAAATGTATTTTTATCCAACTTAATATTTCCCAAGGAATTAGTAATTTCTTGGCAACAGTCATATCGAAGATTACGAATCTGCACGTAAGAAAGCGTAAATACTTCGCAAAAACTCATATACCAATAATTATAATAATAATTAAAGGTGTTGTATAAGTTTTAGCCCGAATCCAGGTTATATATATTCAAAACCATGTAATAGTCGGGAAAATATGCGAGTCCATATTTGTTTGAAAGCCACAAATACAAATCAAATTGTTTACAAACTTTTACACCCAAAAAGTATAAATTATTAATAAAATTATTATAATAAAGTAGATAAAAAAGCACCCAACTCGAGGCTTTCGAGTCTGTTGAAATCGAAAACAGAGCCGTGGTTTGGAACATAATATATAACGTCGCCAGAGTAGATCCTGCAAGGTTAAAAATAATCAAATTGCTTTAGATTAGATGATGAGAGTGGAGGATACGGTTGTTTGTTAGCGAGGTTCTTCATGGTGGTGCGCAGCATATCAACAAGTTCGACTATAGAAGGGTTGATGGGGGCCAGACAGAGGCCCCAAAGAGTGGCAAAGTTCAGCTTTCGGGAGATATCCAAACTGGAATTCAAAATGAAACGGTCGGTGAAATGTGCGGGCGATAGAGGACGCCTGGCAATAGACCTTTCGCAGAGTTTCGCAAGGTGAATAATGGGAGTGAGGTCGGCCATGTAATAGAGGGAGGAATGGCCAGGTTTCATGGTGTTGAAGGCCGCGAGAAGACCGCTCAGCTTGTTAACACCCACTTGATATAGGAACTACTCGATATCCAAGTTAATAAGACTCGTATTTAACAATAAATTTATAACCTTTTCAATAAGACCAGAAGTTGGCATGATGGCCATCCTAGTAACTTCCTCAAAGGCAGAGCTCAAGTTATTTTTAAGCGCACTATAGTCTTTTTTGTGCAACACTGAAGTGAATCCTGTGCAACAATGAAGTAAATAGCTCTTTTTAAGTGCAAATCTAATAAAGGCAAGTGGGTACCCGTCTCGTACTTGGACATGAAACGACCGGCTCTTCCGGCCAACTGTCGTGTCTCCGTTGGGGTTAAGTTGCGGGTGAAGAACCCGTCAAACTTTGTCTAGTAATACGCTATGTCAAACAGTTTTTAACTTAAGTTGCTTGCAGGGGATACCAAACTCGCAAAAAGAAGCCTCTGTATTTGCAGATTGAGCCCCATCCCTATGGCGTCCGTGGAAAGAAGAATATCTGACTGGCCAGTATTAAACTCGACCGCTTGCTGCCGGCGAGTTTCTGGTGGAAGACTGCCGTAAATGATAGAACACTTCAGCTTCGTTTGCGACTCAATTGCAACTTTCAAGCTAAATAAATCCTTTTACAAGTAATACTAAGCTCTTATTATGAGTTCTGGAAGTAATAAATAAACAATACCTTTTTCGTAAAGGTGACCAAGCAATCACCTTTCTTCAAATTACTGGCCTTCGTCACTGGCGGGCACAAAACTAATGGCGACAAACGATCGTACTTATGGACAGTGAGTTCGTCGCCTTTGATAATGAAGTGTGAAATGTGCGTACAAGGATAAGATAAAAAATGACAATAACATACGGATAACAGTTAGCATAATTATCAATAGCTAACCGGTTAGAACAAAAAATAATAAGTTTCACCTGTATGTAAGCAAAGCTGTCGTATTAAAGACAATACGGTCTCCTCTCCACAAAGATGAACCTCACGGGCGCAGGCACCCAAGATGGCGTGAGACCAAGCAGGTCCTCTAAAAATATAAAATTTTCGTTAATCTTTTCATATGTATTTTTAGACGATTACCAAAGAGAACAAGACACCATTTGAACCTCGTCGATTACGGCTACATCATAGATGCGCTGATAATCCAACATCTCTATTGTGCCTGATCATATAAAATACAATAATAAATATGTTACATAATAACTCTGATAAAAAAATAATTAGAATGTATACAGGAGACGTGAGTTGAGCCAACTGTTTGTTCCCTTTCCTGACCCGTAAGCAAGTCGCAAAGAATGCCCTTTCCGCTTAACTTATCATAAACTTCCCAAGCTAAAAGTCGGAGAGGACCGGCGTATAAACCTGTCTTAGCGACTTGTAAGGCTTGTATAGCTGAATAAGTTTTGCCTGAATAAAAATGAGAAAACGTAAGGCTTAGCGCAAGACAGGAAGTAGAGTACAACCTGAATTAGTTGGTCCGATGTGTAAGTAAAACTTCCTTTTAAGCTTACGAGCAAGAGGAAACCATGTGTGAGGATAAGGCAAGTCAAGTTTTATTCTTTGGTCAAACTTGAGAAAAATACTATTTGAAAAAAAAAAAAAAAAAGGTTTTTAAAAATTTCTTACCTTGACGCTTGAAAAGGGCGCTTGAACAGATGAACCTGAAGCTGAGTAGTTGCTAACAGATGAAAAAGTAGGTGTTCCTGGGGCCTCTGCTCTTGAAATATTCTTTTCCAATTTACTTTTAACTTTATTTTTCTTAACAGATTTTTTAAAATTATATTCAGTTAAACTATTATTTTTAGGCCCACAAGATTTTTTTATTGACTTTGCTCGGAAAAATAGATATATTAAACGACTCGAGTTATTCGTAGAAAATAAATATTTTACAGATTTCATAGTATACCAATATAACTTCAAAGTAAAATTAAGGTGTAACATAGCTCCCATTGTTTACAAAAATGCAAGTCAATGTAATTAATAACTAAAAAAAAATGTTAAAATGCTTTATCCTACCAACGTTAGTACATCAAAGCATAAGTTTATACAGTATACCGCACAGTTCGCTAAAACTACAGTGCTGATACCTGTGTTTCCTAATGGGCTAACGTTGAGCTGGATTGGCCGAGCATGAACCAAATTTTATATAGCGTGTAACTTTAAGCTGATTAACCACACTTTAAAAATAGTGGATTTTCATTAAATTTGTTCCAGCTCACGATAGCAAAGAGCATTAAATAAAAAAAAATATTTTTATGTTTAACTTTTTAAATTCTCAATACTGAATAACACTAGAATTAAAAAAAAATATTGAACGAAGTGCTCTCGAAATTTCCACAATGTACAGGGAGCCAAGATGGCATTCTGTACTCATACTAGCGGTCATGCTGACATTTTATACGGTTTACACAGGCATGCTCCAGTAGTAGTGGTGGAAAGTGGTGATTATACTTCTTGAATAACATTGAAGATACTAAATAAATTAAAGCAAAAGAAAACTTAATTTTAATTTTAAGCCTTCTTGTAACTTTTTGAGAGTTGTTATAATTGTCATATTTTTATCTAAACAATTAGTACCGCAATCAACATTTGGTCGGACAAGGATTAAGCACTCCACTTTGACTGAGAGGGTAATTTTAGGGATTTAGCCATTCGCATTTGCTTGTTAAAGGCTACATCAACCAATGACATGTTTCAATTCCTTGATTTATATTACGAAACCAGGTTTACTTAAAAAACTTATTAAGTTCGTGCACCTTAACTTTGCCTTAAAAAAGATTTTTCTTCTAATTTGCACTTGTATAGGATCTAGAAATACTTCGTTTTATAATTTAATCAAATCGAGTTAATGCAACTTGAATTTTACCAACTTTCGATACATTGGGAATAAGAAGCATTGGGGATAAGAAGCTTTCTTTTTAGTAATAGACTGACTTATAACCGAGTGGAAAATTGTAGTTGCAAAAACTAGATCACACATCTATCCTTGATAGAGATTGAGGGAATTAATTAAAAATAAAAAGTACCTTCACTGATTTCAAGAATAAATGTTTTTTATGCGTCATCAGATATGCAATAACCGGCCAATTCAGTTTCACATAATTATTAGATAATAATCATATAAAAAATTTCGCTCTCAATTTAGTATATCGTATCAACCTAATTTTTTTATAGTGTTGATTTCGAGTGTGATAGTACTTGTGTAAATGTGCTATAACTAACTTCTCACCAGGCTAAAGAGTGCATAGTCACACTAAGGGGGCAGCAATCATCTATTAAGGTATCGAGCCCACACACCACCTTATTTTATTGAAAGAGTTTATTTTAACTTACATTTTATCATGTTCAATGTATATTATCCGTACTATCACTTTTTTCCAAATTAGTAAATAAATATTTCCTGGGTGAGCAGACTCGAACCAGAAAAGTTGCATTCAATTTAAGATCTACCACATGCCGACATTACTTATTTCTTTAAATTGTTAACAATTTTTTAAGATGGTGTAGGTTGGAATAAACTCGATATTTTTTTAAAGAATGATGTCTTCCCTTTTAAATAAGGAGCCCACGCTTAGCGTGAAGAGAAATTTTACAAACATGGAGAACAATTTAGGTAGTTAAAAAGTAAAAATGCTGTTTACTTGACATTTCAAAAGCCTTACAAAAGGTTTTTGACGCTCAAGCTGCATGGCTAAATCTCTGCTTTATACTACTAACGGTGTCAAAGTATACTCCAGTTTTCTTCTGTTTTGTAACTAGAATCTTAGGAGTTTACAATAACCTCAGCGCGAATTAACAATATGTGGTGAGGGTTTTCAGAGAGTTCTGGTTGACATCGGTGCGTGCACCTGGCCTTGACGATATCAGAATATATATATATTTGTATATTATTTAATAGGAGGCAATAGTTTTATTTTCTTTGCTTACTATAAGCCATATAGTATAATGCTTGGGCTTTTCTTTTGGCAGCTGGTCGTTCTTGGCACTTTAGAAGCTTCAGGGCAAATAAAGACTTTAGTTCAAACCTACTGGCCTCATACTTCACTAATTGCTGAAGCCAGGTATGTAGCGGAAGGGAGTTACCTAGATTCTCTTAACTTCTTTAGTGAGTTCATAGCAGAGCTATATCCGAGGAAGTTTTGGGATTTTATTAAGGCAACTAAGAAGTTAGAAGCAAATTCTACAGATTATGGTCGCCGTTTTTCTTATGTTATTACAATTCATTTGTTTTTATTATTATATTTTGCAGACCAATTTAATTTTTTAAAGTCAAGCTACTTGGCTAATATCATTAATCATAAAGAAGAGCTTCTCGATTCTCTTGATCTTGCCTTAGGTTTAAGGGAATTTAGTCCCTCTGTTGAACTACAACGCGAGACGGGTCGAAAACTTTTGCGAACCCAGTAATTATTAACCCTTATACTCTCTGTATATTAATTTAACTTACAGATTTTTCCTATAGAATGCAAAAGAACTGTTCTACTTTTGCTTCGTTTAACCTTGGACATCCTAAAAACCAGGGCCCCCGTTGGGTTCTAATTTGCGAAGTGAAGGAATTAAACTTTTACCTTAAAAATTATTCTCTAGGAACTCTGTTAGTCTTTTTGCACTACTTATATAGTAAATTTAAAAATTCGATACTGTAACTAATTACATTACATTGATTAAGAATCTTTCAAGAAATTAGTGTTGAAGTCCAGGACCACTTGTGGCCTCCTTATAAGGACGAAAGTTGCCTTTTTTATATATTAGTGTTTTCGCTGCATAATTGTCTATTTTGGCTTTACTGTTTGGCCTCTTTTTAAAAAAAGATCCTGAACAGGCTTTTGCTCTGGCAGTGTTGTACGGAGACTTAACTAACCCAGAGTTCCACATATTTCTGGATTTGTTAATGAATGCAAACAATCTTCCTTTTATATTTCGGTTTTTATGTACAGCTTTTATACACTTTCTTTGCCTTTTATATGCTTCCGTAGCCACTATCAATCTAAGTCTTTCAAACAAATTCGTTTGTCCGCATTTGGCACTGAACTTTTGGTCAAGAGTATGGAGTACAAGGCCATGAATGATATGGACGAATCGCGTAGCTTCGTCAAGCGCGTACTTCTTTCTTTGTAGTAAAACTATTCTTTATAGAAGGGGCCACTGCTGCTTTCGATGGTTGGGAGGAAAGCGGAGTCGTGCAGGAGCCATCCTCCGACGAGGTTATCACGTTGCTTCCTTTATAAAGTGGGTTCACAAGCCACGTGAACGGGCTACCACGTTTAGTTCAAGCACATTCCCGAGGCGCTTCACCACATGGACGAACTGCCTCCGTTAAAGACTTCCCAGATTGCGAGTATCTGCATGGTCCTCGTTGTGTTATGATTGCCACTTTTCGTAAAATCTCTACAGAGTTGGGCATTCGAGCTGCTACCCGGATTGCAGACAGCCGCGGGGACTTCCTCGAAAAGTTAAAGTGCATAAGCCAGAATTTCCCGGTAGTAGCTCCTTCCCTCGGGGGATTGAAGGTCTCCTTCAGCGCAGCAGCGCCATGCTTTTACCCTGAACATCACGTGGCGATCTTATTAGATTAAGGAGAAATTAGAAGCGGAGGTTAGACAGAATGCCGCCATCTTGCGCGAATTTTTCATCGGGGACGTCTCCTTTTTGCTGCTTCTGAACGGAAAGCGGCTTCGTGGCGTGGACCCCTTTGCGTATTCTTTTACGGGATTCAGAGCTCTTAAAGTACAAGGGCTTGTTCTAGAATCTCCTCGGAAATTCGCGCTGACTTCAAAATCGCACAAGCGCTTCTTGAACTGGGCATTCCTCACGACTGTCTGAGAAGACTTTTATATTTATATTCGCCTGTGGATCCTGTAGAAGGTTCAATGTTGGTGTATTGGACGGCGTCATAACGCTTAGTGATGCTGCAGTAAAGAACGAGAGGGTTGACTTGGGAGGCGCTCGAGTGCTTTTTATTAACGATTTAGAAAAAGATCCGCAGTATTCAAGATTTCCAAGATCGCTAGAAATGGCACGCCTTTTTGCGTCAATGTTGCTCATCTAATGAATACTGAGTACTCATTCTTAGCTGAAGTATAGCACGAAAGGCGGTTTACGCCCTCTTGCAAGGAATATTGTTACTGTTGTTTTTGTGCTGAACCCTTTAGACCAACGCGCCGTGGAAATCCTCTCTTACCTCTTTAAGTAAGTCCTCTTGTAGTTAATGGTAGCCAGCATGCATATTTTCCTACAGCTACTTCTCGATGGGCGTGCTCGTACGAATGGGCGTGTTGCTTGGGACATCAAGGTTTTCACGCGTCCTTCAATATTTTTATTGCACATATTGTTATTGGTTGAACCCCACTCTACCGTAGAAGTCACAGTCAATTACATATCTCCGCCTTCGGGTCCGGACCTTCTACGGTAAGCCTTCTTGCCTTGTACCGCTGCAGCCCGCCTTCTGGAGCTCTTTTACCTCATGCAGGCGGTAACACTTCCCGTTGCTAATAACACGTGGGCGGAGATGGAGGTCCCTTCTCTAAATCATTCTTTTCTTTGAGTCTTTTACTCATGATTATCCAGACAAAAACTATTTGCATAATCAAATTTTTGGCGGAAAGAAAAGGGGTGGCTGCTTCAATCCGCTTCTTGTTGGACGTACGTTAGTTGAGTTGGTAATTGAAAATCTTATTATCGGCGGGGTTTCAGTTGCATTATGCTACAGTCGACATAAGAAACCTCACGGAAGCCGATTTGTTCAAGTTTTCAAAAAGGGTATAAGACCGTTTCTTATTGGCCAACATTGTTTCTCAAACAGCAGAGCTAATATATATCTAAGCAGTTTATATTTCTGAAAGAAGAACATTTTAAAGAAATTCTGTACGGGAAAAGCCAGTGTGCACGAAGCCGACTTGAGGAAGATGATTTTTTGCATCGAAAGGATCTGAACTTCAATGCAATGTAGCCCTTTTACTCTCATGTGGGAGCCACTTGCTCATATGGGCATGGACAGATACGTAAATGGTAAGCACTATCCAGTGGAACTTTCAACTCTGGACCACGTGCTCTTCGGTGCAATCAGAGCCGACCAGCAACTTTGCCTAAATGGTAGTTATTTCTTCGCTGCTCAGCTCTGCTTGTCTTCACTCTCATTCAAAGCGTACAGCAGACACGAGCTTTCTGATAACGACGACGTGTACAGTTTCTTTATGCGTTTACCGGAAACGCAGCCAAAATCCTTTTATAAACTTAAAAAAAGTATTGAAAACGAGGATTTCCAGGTCTGTTTGCTATTTTTTTGGATATACTTTATTCTTCCAAATTTCTGGTGCGCAGCCGGAATTTTTCGAACCGGATGCCCTCGTTTTCTTAAACGAAAACCGTAAGTAGTTCCCGCTGTGCATAGTAAATCTCCTATCCACTCACCTTCGCTGGGGCTTCAGAATGCACCCAAGGAAGTCTTTGCTTGTCCATTGTTGTAGTGGCGGACATCTCGACACTGCCGGGACTCTACACTCTACTGGAAGCTTTCACTTTTGCAGTGACGATATTTATAGAGCTGCATGCACGTTACTTCTCCCACAAGCACATTTAGACGAGAAACAACCATTCTGTTCGACTGGCCCTCCAACCATCGCATGAAGTATATTGTGTCGCAGTCGCTCCGGTTAATGTGCCGTTTGTCGTTTTTGTAGACGACAGGAAACTTTGATGCAACCATGGAAAAGCTTGTTATTGGTTCTTTTAAACTTATAAGAGAAGAAACTGAGCTGGCGCTGCTTCACGGTCTCTTAGTTGCCTGTGTAAAAGGTACGCGTGTGTTGTCTTTTCATATCTTTTTAAGTCTGGCACGCGACCAAGATTTGGCGGAAAACAATCTTTATACGTTGAAGACTCGCGTTTCTACTTTTCTTAAAAATCATATTAAATTTGCTGAAGCTCTCAAAACGGCAGTCTCTATTTCTTCCATACTTTTAATGGCCATCAATGTAGCGCCTGCTCTTTTTAGAATGGCTACACACCCCCGCGAAGACCGTCACCACATGTTATAATCGTTCACAACGAGGTCTACGCTTGCTGCCACGCACAAAACGCCGCGTTGCTTATCACAAACTTCTTAGATGGCGCTAATCGGTACACATGGTCTGCGGTTCGCCGACATCGACTACCTTTACAAAAAAGCCTCGAAAACGCTGGCAGCACTGAAGCATATAATTCCTAGCCATCTTGTTAGCACGTAATAGAAAGCTGTATTGAACTGGCCCTGTCTGCTTTATTTAAGCACCTCCTAAGGGATGCGGTTTTTCGTCTGAGCACGACTTTGGCTCGCCAGAATACACCTCGTGTGTCTTTACCGCCCTCGTTGCTTACCACTTACAGGTTTCCTGAATATTCTCTGTTTAGCGCTTTCTTTACCGGACCTTTAAGCGGCTACGAACTAGTTGGGCGGGACAACTTTCATTTCGAAGTTGTCGTGGATCCGCTTTCTCGGGAGGCCCAAAAACTCGCTCCACTTTTGATAGTAGACATCTGCTTATTGTGACCCTTATCAAATTGCTTTTAGAGAGGCTTTTAGGAATTGAAGGCCAACTATAATCCGAAGATAACACTAATTTTACTTCCACAGGAAAAACTTTACTCGGTAAGTTGTTTCTTGTTTGCTTTTCGATTGTAATGTTTACCGAGTTTAGCTTCCGCTCACAACTATCTATCGCTATTCCATATCCTGCCGTCCCTCATTTTATAAAAATGGCAGGTGGTTGTCTATATTTTTATGTTATTGTTTGAATTACATCCTTTCTTGTTGTGTAGTATCATGGGGCCCGTCGCTGAGTTTCTCAAGGTCCCACGGAAGCCCCTTTTCTCCTTAAACATCGATGTGCCCAGTAGGATTCGACTTTTTAAGTCCCATTGTTAATTTGCTCATGAGAAAATTTTTTTGGGGGATGGGTATAAGTGTCATGGGATACACGTGCTGTCGATTGCATTGCTGACCTGGACAATTTGCACATGGAGAATCTCAACAAGACAACAGTTTATGCAGTTTTTGAGCCGAAACATCTGCTCATTGAAGGTACGCGCTAAAAGACAATACGAGTTTGTTTGAGTGGCGTGCTGCATCAGGCCACTGCTACGACGAATCGGATGAGCCTCCGCGCGGATTGCAACTCCAATTGGGTAGGCTTGTTTCATATTACTCCGCTCTCCACTCTCCACTCTCTGCGGCCGAAGGTACAGTTGACCAACCAGCCCTACACGATACGCTGGTCATGCATAATCTGGGCTACTTCCAGTTCAAGGCTGGCCCGGGGGTTTGGTATTTGAGGTCTGATTGGTGCTTTACTTCTTGGTCGAAGCTCATTAGCTGGTCTAATTCTCTGGGTCTCGTCTCTCCTTTAAGACTGTGCCCTGGTCGCTCTAGTCAACTTTATCAAATAAAGCAGACGCACCCTTCTCTCCCTCTCAGAGTGGCGAAGTTTTCTGGGCTTATTATTACTGTTACGGTATATAAGTGTCGGTCGGAGTTGCTCCCGCCCTCGCCGTACATGCTTGTTTTGGGCTTCCTGGAGGTGACAAAGAATCCCGGATATGAGGATGCTCAGTTGCTGGAGCGGCCCGCCACCATTGGGAGCTCCCCCCTGTCCCTCTGGCGAACCATACTATCGTTGGGTAGTTCTGCTAAGGCGTTGTCCGTTCTAAGAGAGAACAAGTTGCCCGTTAGGTGCCTCCGAAAAGGATGAAATCATTAATATATTCTCAATTGCATCGGGCCACATGTATGAACGTCTCTTGTCTATCATGCTTATAAGTGTAGTGAAGAACACTCTAAGCCCCGTCAAGTTCTGGCTTCTAGAAGATTTCTTGAGCCCCACCTTCAAGGTTTGCATATAAAGTAAAAAACTCAGCAACTCTGTTCTCATTGTTCACTAGAAAACACTTCCGATAATGGCACAGAAATTCGACTTTGACTATACTTTAGTAACGTATAAGTGGCCCGCTTGGCTCCGTTCTCAAACAGAAAAGCAGAGAACCATATGGGGGTGCGTAGTTGTCCTATCACGTGACTTCCGCCTTGTTTCACATACTTCTCGTCTCAGCTACAAGATACTGTTCTTGGACGTCCTCTTTCCGTTAGAAGTGAAGAGGATCATTTTTGTGGATGCCGATCAAGTCGTGAGGGCGGACTTGAAGGAACTGATGAAGTTAGACTTAAAGGGTATCTTTCTATTCTCTTCAGCGCGTCTTTATGAACCTTTTCTAAACAGGCGCCCCCTATGCATACACGCCTTTTTGTAACGACCGGAAGGAAATGGACAGATTCCGGTTTTGGAAGCGGGGCTATTGGAGGGAGCAACTTGCGGGTCTGCCTTACCACATCAGGTTCTTGTACTGGCCATCGCCAGTCCACCTCAGCTATCGGGAGGCTTCCTTTTCTTTAGCGCCCTCTACGTCGTTGACCTGGTCACTTTCCGTCTACTGGCCGCCGGTGATCGGTTGCGGCAAACTTACCAGCTTCTCTCGGCTGATCCTAACAGCCTCGCGAATCTGGACCAAGGTGGCCCGCAGTGTGTCGCGTGGCTTGCTTTCTACACGTTGTAACCAGTTTGCCCTGGTAGATTTGCCCAACAGTATGCAACACGAGCTTCCCATCTACCACTTACCTCAAGAATGGCTCTGGTGCGAGACGTGGTGCAGCGACGAGCTCAAAGAAAAGGCTAAAACTATAGACTTGGTGAAGTTTCTTAATCGTAGTTTAACCCCGACTAAATTGAATACTGTATGTGTAGTGCAACAATCCTCTCACTAAAGAGCCAAAGCTTCAGGCAGCAACCCGTATTCTCTCTGAGTGGAAGAAGTTAGACGAGGAGGCGAGAACGGTTAAGGTTATAAAAGAAAATTTAAATCCCTTTAATGCCGCTAAAGAAGAACTGTAGTTTTGTAAAAACTTAATTTAAAATAAATTCCTTCATTTAACAATAATATATTGCTTGACTCTCAGCCTTTTTTTTTGCCACCAAAAACAACTTTTGTTCATTTCTAGCTAAAAGTTTTTGTTTATTGGAAGATGCTCAAGCGAATATTACTACTAAATTATAGCAGGGATTATAAAGGCAAAGGCTAACAGTTTCTTTCTTTAATAAAGTTATGCATTTTATTATTTTAAGCGGCTTGCAGTTATTAGTATCAACTAGAATTGGAATACAAGCAGTTTTGAATGCAATATGAGTCCAAACAAGTATATTCTTTTTGACCTAATCATAATTAGTTACACACAGTTTGTAAAATTGAAACTACCATCCTTGGTCGGCACGAGTAACTTTTCCCCATGTTATATAAACATAAATTGTCCTGCTAGCCACAATAAACTTAAGTAAGCTTTAAAATTAGGTAAATCCTTTTTATAAGATCCTTGAGATGTCTATAACTGCTAAGTATACTCAATAAATTTACAAATGTCTTCCGATTCAACGATGTACAATGTAGGAGTATATTTAATATAATTTTAAAGATAATGAAGCTAAAAAGATTCCTACTGACAAACGAGAATTAATTTTATAATTTTTAGTTGATGTTTACGCTGATTTTTTCTTCTTCTGAGGGGTCGTATTGTGACAATATAAGTCAAAGGAAGAAGTAAAAAGTTATAGAGGTTAAAGATTGCTTTAAATAACGCTTTATGCATAATTCCAGAACACGTTCAGAAATTTAAAGAAAGTCAGGAGACAAAATTATTCAAGTTAATCGCGATGGCTTTAAAAACACTAAGTATAATAATCCTTTCCTAAAGTCAACTCGGAAAGTTGAAGACAGGCAGGACCTCGCTAGCTTCTTACCTTCCGACCGAAATAACATGCTAAGATTTTTGAAAACGTACGCACAGTCTGGCCATATCTGTTTAGTAAGTCTTCACAAGTAAAGGGTAACACACCCGCACGGAGCTAACTCTAAAAGATTCTCTAAACTCATATTACGGTAGCATTTACTACAGCTAAAAACCAATGCGAAATACTACCTCAACTATTAATATAAATTACTTATTACAGTTAGTTAGCGCAAACTTTATCACAAGCACGCTTTTCATAATTAAATTATTTTTAAAGCAAGCGTACAACTTATTTCCTAGATTTTTTGTAGCCAACTTCTGGATTCTGAAAAATACCACCATGTGCACAATTGTATTGAGGGAACTAACTTTTGTACGCTTAAAGGTTAAGACATCTATGATGGCTACGCCAGCAAAGAGCGGTAGGATTTGTTGTGTAAATTCGCAGTATAATGCAGTATCATACGAGTACTCAGAAAGAGTATTGGACGTTTAAGTGCCAAAATGAACTTGATATGTGTAGATTCGAAGCCAACGATTCAGCAATTAAAAGGATTAAGGAGACTATAGAGAAAGATAGGGAAATACAAAGAGTAAACTCTGTTGAGGTAGAACAATACTCTACGGCATTGAGAACCTATGATGATAATCATATTTGCGAATTTGATAAACTTAAGCCCAAAGTTGAGTTTCTTACTCCCACAGAAGAGGTTCTTTTACTTTTTTTTCATTGTTTTTTTGCTGGAATTCTATTATTTTGCAGTTGAGCTGTTTTAACTTTATGGTATACCTTATAACTAATTTAACCTAGAAAGTTTTTTACGAATTTTACGAGCTTAAGTTGAGAGACATTTGTCAACTTTATAGAAAACAAGATAAAGTAGCACCCCCTCTTAAGATTGTTGGCACAGCAATAGCCTTTTTTAAAAGATTTTTTCTACATAATTCTTGCATGGACTATCCTTTACAAGACATTATGTAAGTTTATAACTTTTTTATATACTGGAACAGCACGTTAATATGTTTATTACTATTATCCTTTCTATAACTGCTTCACGCCTTGTTCAGGTACACTTGTATATTCCTCGCCTTTAAAACTGAAGAAAGAACTAAAGATCTCGATACTTTTCTTCAAATTGCTCATTTTAACGGCACCCGCGAGAAATATTTTAAAGTTATTTTGGATCTTGAGATTATAGTCGTGGAGCAGCTTCACTTTCATCTACAAATACTGCATCCAATGGGTTCCATAGACGGGATATTGGCTGACTTATCTGTATACGTTTTTATATATATCTGAACTCTTTTTTATCATTTTGAGTTAAGTTCAAAGTAGGGATTTTAGAAATATGTAAGGCTTTGCGTTTATTATCCTTAAGGTTTTGCGAGTATTCACTTTTTACGAACTTAATGTTCTTGTATTCACCGGCCCAAATTGGGGCTGCGTGCGTCTGGTTGGCCTCGAGAGAGTTTGAAGAAAAAGAAAAAATAGATAAGTGTGTTTATCTTTTGATAGTGGAGTTCATTGTTTAATCCTTATCAATAATAGCTACTTTTGCGATCTCTTCAAAGAGGAAAAAGGGTTGTTTGCGCTTATTTCTAACACCATTGCAGCGGCAATCGAAACACAGTCCAAAAAAAGTGTGGATAAGGAGAACGCCAGGCTTATATATAATAAGTTAAAGGCCTTTGGTCCCTTTTTCATTGATCCCACTTCCGGACGGTATCGTTTTTGCTTTTTCCCGTCCGGTGGATATTGTTGAATGCCCTGCTGCACATTTTTGGCAGGTACCGAGAGAGATACCTTTCAGTAAGAAGATTTAGGGAACAGTTGAAAAGCACTTGACTATAAGCATTATTATAGAATATTAAAAGTTTAATAAAAATTTGTTTAGCGAAAGTCAAAATTATCTGATGAACGGCTCGCAGACAATTGTGAAACAAGCTCAATTATTTGTTGCTGGTATATTTCCTTCATATCTTTTCTGTCCATTCCTACTTCATTAACTTCCTCTATCTTTTCTCCGTACAGCTCAAGCAAATTTCATGGCGCTTTTGGAATTCCCTAAGCGTGCGGAGCGTTAATTAGTGATTGTAGAAAGTAATACTCCTGACGGCTTTACCCGCCAGCTCCTTGTTTAGTCTACTTACCGCATCCTTCGCTGCTGCGAGCTCGTTGGCGATGTTTGCATTAAGCCGCCTGGAAACAGCTGAGCAGCTGCTTGCTAGTATTGAGGGAGGGCATCTATAAGAAGGATCGCCTGTGTAGTTATGCAATGTGACGCGCTTTACTAGACCGGTATTGGTCGATGAGACTCATAATCCTCTTCGTTTCGATTAGAAAAAATTTGTGTACTTTATTTTGGAGTGCAGTTTTTCTTGTAGCGCAGCGCAGTATTACCTGCAGTTTTGATACTGACCCTGCGCGTGGGTGAGACTCTTTTTCAGAACGAGGAGCTTATTCTTGTGTGGGTCTCTGTATGATAAAAGCTCAGACTCCTTTAATTTTAATAATAAAAGAATTAGCTTAAATAATTAGCTTAAATAAGGCGAGCCTTTAATAAAGAGATGCACCCAGTCTTTGTATCTCTGCTCCAGCTGTGTATTTTGCTTCAAGCTTACCTCGACTGCGCCCAGCATAGATTTAAGTGCTCTGCGTCGGTCTTTACTTGAAGCTTTAGGTCGGTTATGACTCTCTTGCTTTGTGCGATTTGCTCATCTTGACGGCTTGATTCCTCTTCTTTTTCTTTTGACTAAATGACAACAAAAAAATTTAAAGAAATTTTATTAACGAAAGGAGACCTCAAGAAGTACAGCATCGAGTTTGGCTCTGCAGGAGGTCCTATTGTTTGTAAAAGTTCAGTTCAGCAAAAATGTCTTTTCTTTGCTCGTTGAGTGGTCTTAGTAGAGGTCTGGAGATTTTTGAGATGTTCAATACAAAACTCTAAAGTCTTAATATCCTTTAGAAAGGATTATTTAAGAGGTTTTGTAGTACTACAATTTTATTTCTTGCCTCCTCCTGTACCAATTTTTTTTGCTTTCAGTGTTTTAATGCCTTTTTGCAAATTACCTTGGTTGCTTCTTTTGGATTCTTCCAATTTTGACAATTTATTTTAAAATAGTTTTTATATAACGAGACATGCGGAGAAACGAAGAGGACGGAGACTTCACCGCGGTCGGTTCTTCGATTATCCGAGTCGTGGTTGCTAATTCTTCAGCTGCCGTGTTCTGTAGAGCGGGAATTATAGACCAGCCAGCGAGTAAAGTTTCCCGTAAATAACCTCATGAGTGAGAGTTTCTTCAGTTTCGCCTGCTTTTAGTGCACCACTATTTCCACTTTTTTTTTTTTTTTAGCAACTTGATGGTGACCTTAGCTTCTAGTAATTCGCGCTTTACAGTTTCACACACGCGTTGCAAAGTTTCTGCGTTGGTCAAAACTTTTTCTAACTTTTTATTAGTGAAGAGGATTACGGGAGTGAAGTTAACGAGGCTTGAGTCAACCTTTATCCGCCGCTCCGAGAACATTTTGCAGGGCATTCCTAAACCTGCGGAGATCTCCGGTACGACTGTTGCTTTGCATTGACGGCCGACTCCGCTGATTTTATATAGACGTTACCGCCTTGTTCTTCTGGATTGTGCTTTGCGTTAATTTTATTTTGAGTCACAAGAACAATTAAATTTTAACTCAAGTTGTATTCCATAATGTTGTAGGCAGCACAACTAATTTGCTACTACAGAAACCATTAATATTTCAAAGAACGTTGTCATAAATAGCATTTTAATTTTTAAAAAAACTTTTGAGAAAGTTGAGGCGCCCCTTCTGCACTAGACCTCATCTGTGCCATTTGTACAACTGAGTTGCTCCTTTATAAGTTTTTAGAGATCGGGAGTGTATGTAGTATTGCTTTTAAAGGGATTGTTCTTCTCAGTTTATTATGATTTTTTAAAATAGTACAAGTTTTTAAGTCTTCTTTTAAATGACAAAAGGTGCTCTTGGCTTTATTGCTACCAATTAATTGAGCCAGGCCCTCTTCTTTAATAATATTTACCTCTTTGGCATTTTTTTTGCGTGTTAGAGAAGGGCTACAAATTTACACAATGTTTTCTTTCAGAAAGTGGCTCTGTTAGTTTACCACAATTACCTTTAATAAAAGGAATGTCCAAGTCCTCTTTAAAATCTTTAGCTTTCAACTTACATTTTAAGTCGAGAAGTTTTTTTTCTCGCTATTCATTAAGTATTTCGATAACTTTGTGGTAATAGACTTTGTGTTTCGAGAAACAGAACATTCATTTTGATCCTTTGTACTCTGTTCAAGTGTGACAATGTCTATACAAAATTAAATTTTCAACGTTATAACTTTTTTTTTCTTGTCAGACGATAGTTAATATATAGTAACTGCCATAAGGAGCTTCAATATAAGTAGTCACTTCTTCCCTTTAAACAATAAAGTGTCGGTTATTTTATATCTCATCGAAGGCTATACACCAGTGGACCTGTTCAGTTTCAGATATTAAAAAATCTTCAGAGGTTTTTACTCGAGCAGTCTCTAAAGCTTCGGTTGGTTTCGCTTGTAGTATCCTAGCTTGTTTATAAGCTTCTGAAGCCAACTTTGAAAAAGAGCCTCTCTGTTAGACAAGTAGTTAACAAAAGTTTTTTTTTAATAGTTACAACTACGTAGTGTGATTACCGAAGAAAGATTTGATAACCCACTCATGTTACACAAGCTGACTGGTGCTACTCTCGTTAACTTTAACTCTTGGTCATTGAGCCTAAAATTAGCGTTAAATACTGTTTAGCGAATGCACAGGTTATGTAATAATTTATTAAAAAATCTTCTATTTATAATAAATTGCAAAGACTAAAAAATATTAATATATAAAAAACTATATAGCAATTCGCAAATTTTTTTTTAGTTGTACTGAGGTCATTATAATCTTGCCTGCTAACTTCTATTAATATTTTATGAAAGTAGAGCTCTTCCCAAGCATTTTCTTTCAGCGGTCGCCTCTGCTGCCCCGCGAGGTCATAACTTCAGTTTTTTACAACCAAGCACCGTGACGGCCAAACATCGGATTTCACCATCGTTAATATTAAAAGGAAATTCGACCCTAGGATACCGGTTCCTATCTTACCACCTTGTCGCCTAGGGTCAGTTTGCAAGCTTAGGTCTATGGAAATTGACTCTAAACGACAGGCTCGGTCTCTGAAACAATTCTGGTAAGTTTGAGTACCATGATCTTAAGGTTTAGGCAGCAACCAACAAAACATAAAAATGTGGTAAATTTAGTTACCTGTGAACGTAAAACAGATCTATTTGAGCCCGAGTTTTGCCCGTCAAAGGGTTAAACAGATTTTAAGTTTAGATGACTGTCCTTGAGAATAATGTTTTTTCTAAAAAGCATTCGCTGTGATAAAAGGATGTGTTTCTTGCTTAAATTTTAAGTCTGTTCATTATAGAAGAGGTTTTTTAAAAATTACATATATCTTTTAGTAGAAACCTTAAAGTTTAATATAGGGGAAGTGGAAGTGAAGGTATTTTCTATTAATCGCTTCTAAACGCGCCTCAACGTCGCGCAGCGTTTGTAATCTCACTATTAGCAAAATTTATAAAAATTTGTGAATTCTCTATCGTAAACTGTTTAAGTCAGGTAAGTTCCAACTACAATAGTTTCATTGAACTTATTAAGTCTTAATAGATTAAATAGATAAAGAGATAAAGTGTACTTAATTTTTGTTTATAACCCAATATAATACCGAGATAAAAAGAGGCAAGTCTGTACTATACACTATCGTTCAAAATTGTGCATATTTTTTGCTTTTTTTTTTATAATACCTTTTCGTTAAGGTAAGGGAATGCTTTAAAATTTATACACAGTAAACTTCATTTTCTAGCTACCTTTTTTTAACTGTTTGATCTATAGTGGCTTAACTTTGGAAGAGATGCGAGCATGTTAAGTTTGAGAGACCACTACTATTTGAACGAAAATAAAAATTATTTTAATAAACGAGGTTTTTATAAGTAGCATAGCCCCCTTTTGCCTGAATTATTGCTTGTGTCCTCTTTGGCATACTGGTAAGCAGAATGTAGCATTGTTCCGGTGTTATATTTTCCCATTCTGATTGTACACGAGTCTAAAGCTCGTCTAAGTTAGCAGGCTGACCCCTATGCTCCCAAGTTCCTCTTCAAGATTCCCCATGCATGCCTAACGAGACTGATATCAGGAGTTTGCGGAGGCCCGTTTAGTACTTGGAGCCGTGATCAAACCAATGGTACAGCGTGGCATGGGGCATTATCAGATAATGTCCCGAGTGACTTTTTCTAAATTGTGACCCCTTTAGAGGCGACTAAATCATAATCGGCGTCCTCCAAGTTAAATACTTTTGCACCACCAGATGTTTAAGTGTTAATTATGACATGATCGCTTGCATAATCATCTAATACTCTCTAAACCATATCGATTGATCTTGGTCTCGTCCGAAAAAATTACTTTTTCCACTCAAAAATGAACCAATTTTCATACCTTCGCAAACTCAAACCGTAGTCGCTTGTGGTGGCCCGTCAAAGCGGGTTTAATTAACTTTTTATCGCAAGCAAACCAGCAGAATGAAACTAGTCTATCTAATGTTGTTTCTGTGATTTTTGAAGCTTTCTGTGCAGACTGAATTGTAATTGATGTCACTTTGTACAAGTTGGGCTACATCACCGTTTTTCAAGATCTTTGGACGCCCAGATTCATTGCAAGGACGATTTGGGAGATATTAAGCTTTAATCCGAAATATTGTGGCCTTATTGTCACTACATTCTTAGTATACGGCTCGCCTTAATGTAAAAGGCATTATACATCATTTTCTTTGTCGACTAAAAGTTTATGCGTTAATAATATAGGACCTTTAAATAAGCTATCCTTTGTAGTCATTCAAACACTTTAAAGAAACCTCCATATGATGGAGTGATCATATAAAGGGTGAAACAATTTAGCACGAAGGAGGGCCAGGTGTAATCAGAGACTTTAGTAAGAAAGCATTTCCTCTAATGCAAACTACACTAAATAGATCTCAATCTGAACTGATATATATATATATATAAGAAATCAATATAGCCAATTATTAATTAAAGCGTTAGAGAATTTTTACGGAAAATTTTAAAACATAGAAACAATTTGAATTGTGTATCGCTCGGCCAAAAAAAAAAGGGGCGTTTCATATGTAGCTTTCTATTTTTTAACAGGTACTTCGCATATCATTTTAAAATGAGCATTCTAAGATTAGGTCAATCATAGTGATTTCCTGAGCATATTACCAGTCAATGAACTGTGACCAGAATGAATCACCGTGGACTTGCGAGAAAAGGTGCACGCTAACCGCTCCTCTTTAAACCTTAATAATTAGTATATATGTATTTGTTGGGTCTGTGCTAAACTTTTTTTTTCCATTAAAACTTTGATAGGCATTAAAGTACTTTTACCTTTTAAAGGCCAGTAGCCAACTAATTTGCTACTAATTCAAAAGGCACTAAAAAGGATGTATAATTGTTCTGCGCCTAAAAAGATGACAGCTGCTGAGCATAACGGCTAGAGAACTTCAAGATCTTAAATATGACATAGATTAATGATTTGTGTAATATTAAAGTGCTACTTGGTGAAGTAACTAAAAACTCTAAAATGAACAAGTTTTACAAGTGTGCGTGGATGTTCCATAATAAGAGATCACGATATTTCACCTCATTTTATGTTTATAGTGACGGCCATTAGTGCGTCTTAACCGCTCTAGCGAACGCCCTTTCAATAAATATTATATTTAAGTATATTTTTTTTGAGAGAGTGATAAGTTTGTATATTGCAATAAGAAGTAAAAGAATTCTCATATCATTGAGAACTCCATCACTTACTTCTAACCCTAACCTTAACCCTTCTTATATAGAAGTTTACAGTTTAAACCATGACTCGTGTGTTTAAAAAGTAGTTCATTATTAAGGTTCCGGTTTGAGATTATAGTTAGGAGATATGAAAAATAGCCACAATGATGACTGACTGATAAGTAAAATGGGCTTAGTCTCGTTACAGAGAGATTAATTAAAATATTCATTATGTTTAAAAGTTAAGCCCAACCAATAGTCACATTATGGGCTTACTGATCCTTATAAATAGGCATATTTGGTTTGTATAGATATGAATAACTCGACAATTAAGTCGATACCGGATTCTTGGGTTTAAGTAATTATTAACTTTTATATATTTTTTTTCTTTAAACCTCATCATATTTTTTAAATTTTACCCAAATTGCCGGTAGGTAAACTTATAAGTAAAAATAAGAGAAAAAGAAAAAAAACTTTAATCTTGCTTTTTAACTTTATTTTATGAAACTGTAAGAGCATTATAGTGCCATAAGTATAGCAATTTCAATGAATTGGAAAAATATTAATAAATTTAAAAATTATTTAGAAATTGTTTACAAAGAAATAGGAAGTACATTAGGGGCTAAATAAACAACCAACAGGCTGTGTACAACTATATACCAGCGGTCTTGATCAGGATGAAAACTTTAAAAATGGTCCCTTAATTATAATAATTTTGTAAATCCAGGAAAAAGAAATACAATTACGCCCTCAATACATTATTGAAAAAACAAGGAAACAAAAAAAGGCATGCGCACCCTCTACACTTGATATTAAAAAATAAAATTCGAGACCTTGATCAATATTCCTGACCCCTTAAGGCATTCGTACACTTCCTAGAGAGGGAGGAAGAAAGGGGAGAATTTAACACTTTAAATATACAAAATCATAGGGACAAGGTTTACATATACCTGTAAATGCATTGTTTCTAACTGTTTTTATTATAAAACATTTGAATCGATTTTGTTACTCTTTTTATAATGAAAGATAAGGAGTTCCATACGGCCTTTACAAGTTGAAAGAAAACTAATATGTTTAGTCAAACTCTCTTCCATTTCATGTTACCTTAACTACGTTAATTTCATTTTTTCCAATCCATAATTTGATAGAAGTCGACCTAAGCTCTTGTTTAAAAAAAATTATTTACCTATTGCTAAAAGTTAACTAATAGATGGGGGCTTTGTCATATATCATTATTATATACTATTAAAAACAGTTAAAATTATACTACACCTCTTGAGCACAACAAAAATATAGCTAAAACTCTTTAGAGATTTTTACTTCAAACTTTTAACCTTTACAACTGATAAGAGTGTAATTTGCACAAAATGTAAAATGAAGAGGAAATGTTAAACAAGTTTAGTCAAACCGAGAGTACTAACGAAAACTGTTTAACTGCTCTACGCTAACCGATTTAGTAAAAGGCGCTTTCTTTTAAAAGTTCTTCAGGCCTGTCCTAAAGGTAAGGATGCAACATCCTAAAGTGTCTTGCGCTCTCTGCTAAAATTGAATAAAGGTAATTTATACCTGCCTTGAATTAGCTATCAGGAAGTTGCTGGCGTTTTATCATAATACATATTGTTCTCTTTGAACTCCTTCATTTCATAAAATAGATTATTAAAAAAATATAGATCACACTGCATTATTGCAACGATGCATGTATTTGAATACACTTTGAAATGTACGTTCCTAACCATGAATGAGGTATTTTAAAAATTATTCTAGCAACCTATTAGACAAGGAAAATTTTCTAGACATTTCCATAAGGATCCGCCTACAAGCTCGTAGAATATATGTATAATTTATAATTTTTTTTGATCAATAATATAAAAGGAATAACAATAAATAAGAATACGAAATAGAAGGCATTTTATTAATACAAAAAGAAGAGGCTTTATTTTAGGTCAAGCGAAATAACTAATTAATTTATAGATTAACTCAAAAGTATATATGATCGCTACAAATCTCGATTCTGTAATTATTAAAATGCATCACAGATAGTAATAACATCAAAACTTTTTATGTAATAATTCATGGACGGTAGAAGAGCATTAAATTATCTTTTCCGCACTCTACACATACAACTTAAAATGAAACTAACTTTATAAATGCTACCGTGCAGTTTGCGCAAAAATTGGCATGAGCAATATTATGTTTCAAAGAAAGTCTGTAATTAAATCTTAAGGAATATTTTTACTGCTCATGGTGTGCCAATACGTCCTCAATTACAAAGTAAAAATTTTTGTAGTAATAAGGTAGTATGATAAAATTTTTTAAGGGGTTCGAATAAGCATCTAAGGGACACTGAAACCAGCGGATAATTTTGCAAAAAGTCAGCGATGTCAGTATGAAATGCATTTTAGCCGTGCCTTTAAACTACTTCGTTAGTACAATATAAGCGATGTTTATAGAAAGTACAGACTAAGGAAGAAAGGCACTAGACTAACTACTGCCTAACGACTACCGTGAAGGACAAGACTAATTTTGAGGAGTTTTAGCCTGGTTAAATAATTAAATTTGGTCGCAGAGTTGGAGGGTCAAAACAAAGAAATTAAATATAGGGGTGTTAGTACCAAGGTTGCCTTTCTTAGTTTATTTGTTAATATTATTTATAACTCTGACATGCTACAGCCAGGCCTCTCCTACTATAAGGCCTGAAATTCTGCTTAACTTAATTTTGTTGCTGTGTAACATCGGATGATAGGGTGATAAAGTCAATTAGGTGTCCACTAGTGCATCAAACGCGATTAAGTTAATGTCGAGGTCTCCTGTATTTCTTGTATTAACTTGTATTTTAAGTTACTTCTTGAATAAATAGCGGATAGAATGAGCAAAAAACTTTTCTCTCTTTAGTTTTACATTGGAAAAACTGTGTTAGGGTTCCAAAACTCAAAGTCTGCATGAAGAATAAAGTTTGGAAATAACCATGGCGCACCTAAAATAGTTCTTAGAATAGAATACCAGAAGGGGGGTACTTGACAACGCAACAGATGCTTTGTTATCTTTGGTCTGAGAGTGGTGAGAAAAAGTTGAAGCTCGTTGTGTTTGAAGAGGGGGCTTTTCTGGAAGACAACTGGGTTTGGCCTTTATCGTAGCATGTTCAATACGATTGCGCCAAGATAATTTATGTTAAAGGGTTAGGGAGCTAGCGTAGCATTAATGACAATTGATTGAACATTTAGTCATTTACATCTTTTAGTAATGATTATGACCGCGCTCTTTGAAGGGTAAATAATAGTAAGGTGCCACTGTGCGTACCAGAGCTCAATACTTTCATTGCATGCTTTCACATGTGCTACTGCTAGAGGAAATAACTTATATATATAGCAAAGGTAGTTGTGTCATCAGCGAATTGTGATAAAAAAGTTGAGGAGTTAGTTGGTTCGGATATGTCCGCCTGTAAATCAAAAAGCGAATAAGAGAAAGAAAGGAAACTTGTGGTACGTCTTCCCTGAGTTCCTTAAACTTGAGCAGGCCTTATAATATAAAAGTTTCTACGATGCAGTAATGATTTAATAAAAAAGTGGAGGGAGTCTGGAATTCTTAGGTTGGTTACTTGGTTATGAGACCCGCATGCCGACTCTATCAAAAGTTTTTTTTTAATAACTACGAGAACAGCTCATGTGAACTTGTTATCGTGAAATTCCTTTGTCACGCACTTGGAGAACCTCAACGTGTTGCTGCGTAGTTGAATGAACCTTCTGAACCCAAATTGCTTTCCAGGAAAAATTTGATTTTGCTCTACATAATTTTGTAATTTGCCCAAGTATAACTGCCTCTGTTACTTTACTTGCACAGGATTGTTGACCCATTGGGCGATAGTCTGCAGAGTTTCAGGAAGGGTTGGTAGAAAGATAGTAGTGACTACTTTCCATTGATACAGAACATGAAAAACTAAGGGTGGTGTTAATAATAAAAGTAAAAGTTTTTAAGGCCGACTTAGATAACTTTGTTAGCATAAGATTTCTTATACTATTAAGATCTAGTTTTTTTTTGGTTGGGAAGGTGTTAATAATTGATTGTACTTCTTCGAAGTTTTTGTGTTCCTTTAGCGGTGCTTGCTTACTAGAGGAAAATAAAAGTCGTGTAAGGGTTGTACCTCTAACTGAAGGGGTTATTAAGGTTGGCTCTGGGATATAGGATACTGAACAAAGAATTCCGCTTTCTCTTTGTCGTCGTAAACCGTCCGAGTTTTTCGACTTTAATGGGAAGCTCTGCTGTTTTTAACGGTCCTTTACAGCTTTAATGTATTGGTAACCTCACCTGTGTGTACTAGAAAAGTTTTCATTATATTTTATTCGGTGTTGTAGGTGAACTACTAATACATCCTATAACATAGCATAATTAAACAAAATCATATAGCATAACATAATCAACATAATGAAGTGGGGGGTCTTACTGAGTATTTTTGAAGATTTTAATAGCGCTTGGATAAACTCTTACGTCATGTACTATAGTTGCCTACTAAAAAAAACCGGTTGATTCTTAACCTCATTCAATGAAGAACCTTGGAAGTTTTTAATGAAACTGACAATACTGATTAAGTTATTTCAACTCCTACGTTTTTTAGCTACCAAGCTCTTCTGAAGGCTATAATAGGTTATAAGGGGGCGTAATAAGTGACTATAACAATACTTTGCTTTGGATCCAAGCCGTTAACATTAGTTTGAAATTAGTTAAAATTAGTTTATCTAGATAACGAACTATTTTGTTAAGTTACATGGTTGAGTGCCATGAAACTGGTAGCAGGCATTCGTATACAAAGTAAACAATAGTTGAACGGCAAGTAGTAGTGTGTTGATGTTCTAGCATGAAACTGTGTATTAGTAAAGTCTCTTGTTGATGTCTATGCCTTCGCATTAACAGAAGCATTGGAAGTTAGTTTCAGTAAAACAGCTCGTTAACTTTCTCTCATGCGCGGAGCATCTTTTATTCGCGTACGAGCTTATGTCGCAGCCATCATTGAACTTTTTTTGACCATCGCAAGGTAGGCCAGTAACACTTTAGAGATCCCGTTTAGGCAGCGTTGCAGGTTGGCTTCGCAGTGGGAAGGCTAGGCGTATTTTTTTGCCTTGGACTGTGAGTTATATCTAGAAACTTTCGCTCAATAGTGTACACTCTTTGGCGGCGCGAGGATTGCTTTTAGTCCCTAGGCTGTCATCGTAAAGCGTCCACAAAAGATTGGCCCTATTTAAAAAATAGCGTCAGCCGGCGCTTTAATCCTAGCGGCTACCCCCACGATCTAAGGTAAGCAATAGGTTGAAATCTACAAGAAGACTTTAGTTATTAGAAAGCTTATACTTTCACATTCGGTGACCTTTTTATAAAGTTGTTTGGTTAGCGGTTATCCTCAAGGGGCCGAGGTGACGCAAACTTCCTCTTTTGCTGTTTTCTGAGTTAAAGAACTTCAACTTCTGCCAGCAGATGTAATTTAATTATGATGTCATAGTGGTAGAGATCTTTTAGTATATTAAATAATTGTGCTTTTAAAGTTAGCTACTGGATTAAGAAAGAAAAACGGGCTTATTAGGCTTCAAAGGGTTGACATTGTGTTTTTCGTCTAGAAGATTCTTTGAAATAATCTAAATGGTAAATTTACTTAATAAAGGGGAATGACGGCTTCTGGGGTGCCTATTTCAAAACTATAGGTAGGGTGAGAGAAAAGCTCAGATAAAATTGTCTGTTTAACTTCGAGACGGATTTTTTATATAACTGCTGTCTAATACATCCGCAGTACCTTGCTTGGAATGTGTGTTGAGTCGCTTGACCAAAATAAGTAACCCCTTAATCTTCGGCGTGCTTGTTCAGAATTTCTTCTTTAGCATTTCCCTTCCTGCTATTTTTGCAGTTCAGACTGCCACAAGAATTACGAAGTTTTGACTGCTCATAACGAGGTCCATTTGTTAGTGGCTAGAGGCTTTCCTGAAAATTTATATGCAGAGACAATCGCTATATCGTCTTGACCATAAAGTTTTATTTTTAACTGCAATTGCCTCTGGGGAAGTTAACTGATTAAATGAAGTCTCTGAATGGGCAAGGCGTCATCTAACTTTATACTGCTACGCCTCCTTTTTGAAAGTCAATTCTGCCTTTACGAGATACTAGGTAGTTGGGCATTTAAAAGATTTTTGTGCTTTAGGTGTGTTTCTCTCACAAGAACTGTATAGATTTCTTTTCTTATAAGAATTCTCCCAAACCCTCTCTTTTGCATCGATTGTCATCGGCGTTTTAGAATAGAATACTAAAGCACTTCAATGCGATTTTTTCTAGACAATCTTAATACTTTGAGAAGCTTATAAAACAATGAGTGTAATGAAAAGTGTAATTCTTAAATTTAATTGGTTACTCGAAACTTTTTATTCAGTGCAAACCCTCTCTTTCGTTGAGGAGATAGCCGTAGATTTTTAAAAGGCGCTTTTTAGTTCAGGTACAGTAGTGGTGGGTGTAAGTTGCATTTTTCTTAATTATGCTTTTTTCGATAAATATATACACCCTCTCCTCCCCTAGATTGTAGTGTGGTTGCTCTAACAATTAGCACATTTTAGGGATACCTCCGGTGTTTTTGTGTAGCATATTGTTTCGTAATTCTCACCACCTTTGAAGCACTTGTGGGCTAAGGTACAGTAATTTGAGTTAGGCCGAACAACTGACAGCGACGACATCGACTAATCCTTGAGCTGTTCTTAGGCTTTCACCAGAGATTGTGAGATGACAAACAGAAGTAACTTTACAAATTGATACTTCTGTTTTTGGTAGATGCACAAAAACAAATGAAGAGGTTTCTCTTTGTCTTTAAAGCTTGTCATTCAAGTGATTTTTAACGGGTGACATCGCTGTGACCGTAGACCCTCTTTGATCCCTTCGCAGTTCAATTCTGGACATATATCCCTGGGATCTACATTAAGTGCTTGCTATTCAGGTAGCTAATAGGTAGTAAACTTCATAATTTTTTCAAGTAGAAACTTTGTGGCTTTCCGAAACGCATCAGAACTTATCGGGTATTCCTTGAGGTGAAGTTAATATCGTTACTGTTTAATAAAAGGGAAACTACTTCCGGCCGTTTATGCTTTTCACGCACAATTTGGGAGGATTGTTTATTTTGGGGGGTGTGCAACCAGTATTGTGGTTGGTGGTCACTTTAATACTAATTTTAGAAGTGTTAACACTACTCTTACTGCTCTTAGTAATAAGGGTATAACTGTTAATATTATTACCACGGTCCTCACCACTATTGTTAATAGTATTATACTTATTACTACGGTTGCTGCTACTATATATGTAATTGCAGTCACAGTTTTATAATTTATTACAGTTAGTAGTGATATTATTCTTATGATCAATGATAATAGCAACTTAGCCTACATCTACGGGCGTGAGCGCTGAAAACTTATTAGAATGTGGATTTTTCAAGCAGTAAAGAATTGCCCTTTCGCCTTCTTTGGAAGCATTAAAACAGGAGTTGTTTACTTTACTTGTAAGTTCGGAAATCTTGTTTGCAAAATCTCTAATTATGTTTTTAGTTCTCCCATGGTACTAACAACTTGGCCACCAACTTGTGAGGGTTGAGAGGGGGAGGAGGGGCAGTGTGTTTTCATAGGTATATATAGCAGTAATATCGGGGCTTCTTCGTTTTGGGTGAGGGCTCCTAGTCGGGGAGGTCTTGTCTGGCAATGGTGCTAGCCGATGTCTCCAGGTGGCCTCGGGTGTCTCTAAAACTGTCTCTCCCGGTTGTGGTTTTTAGTGGTTTCCCCCGGACCGAATGGCGGGTGTCCGGGCCCGATATTTCCCGGTTTTTCAGTCCTTCGGATCAGCATTATAGCTCTATAAAAAGCGTACACTGGTGAGCACTCGCGCTCCAACCCCTGCAGAAGAAGGGAATTCAGATGAAGCGGCTTAAGGCCCCAAGAAGATTAGCCGTAGTATGCCAGTACTAAACAATATGTATGTGTATATAAAGAAATATATATATAAAGTTAGGACGTATAATAAACAGTCGACAATTGCACATCTCCAAACCAGCAAAACAAGCTCTTGCGACTATTGCCCGACGAACTTTATTTCGTGCGAAACGATACGTTACATGATGAACTGGGATCCGAACGACTTGAAATCTTTTTCCGAGATTCAAATTGCATCCAAACCACCAGTGTATTCAAGAACTTCGTATGAACCTGGGAAGGCTCACGCTGTCGTAGGCTCCGCGATCCCCGTTAAGCGACATAATTACAGTTTTGTTAACCTGAGATTAAGTCTGCGCACGGGATTACCGAGCGTCTGCACAGTTCGTTATAAAAAAAAGTATATTTACCGTTAAGTTGTTGTATTCCTTCTTCTTTCTTGGCCACTCTCGGTTGGGGAGTTAGTGTTGAGAGTCGGACTGCGCTAATTAATTGTTGAACCAATTTGTTCATGTCTTAATTAATATTTAAAACTCTTCTTATTTAATGTTATAATGTTTTAATATCGTTTACTTTGGTGGGGGAACGTTTAACTCATTGTAGTAAATTTTTCAAGGCATCTCGGTGTCTCGAGTATTGAAGCATTTTGTCAGTCAACCGATTTTTGCTGCGAAATTTAAAGCTAGCTTGGATGCCCAAAAGGTGGACTTATAGTGTTATTTACAAGTTGTATATAATATATCGAGAGGGGTTAGTGATTAGAAATGATTTTTGCATTTCAGATAGTTATAAGACCCTTTGCTAATTTAGATGCTACCATTCGACCATTAATTCTGATAATTTTGTTTTATGAAAGCACAACTAAAATTTATTGTTCCCATTGAGCTCAGGATTCGGACACAATTTTAGATTTACGCGGTGCTTTATTTTATGATAAAGTTAGGGATGTTGTTGTATAAAACTAAGGAGGTTTAGTAAAGTTAGATAATGAATACTCTTGAAGATAATAATAATTTACATAACACCGACTGCGGAATGTGTTAATATGGTAGTAGACTAACCTCAGTTAATAAAAAGATGAAATAGTGCCATATCTATTGAACAAAAAAAAAAAAGGAAATCAATGGAATTCAAAAATATTTGGCCGGTTATAAGGCTAGTTTCGAGCATAACTTTTTTAATGGGTAACTTTTTTTTTAAAGTTTTTAGGTGACTTAATTTTCATAGGGTTAATGTAACTAACTGCATTTTACTATGGTAAGCGGTTTAAAATTTCATACTTATTTAGTCACAGGTCTTTTTCTTCTACGCAAAAGAAAGTTCTTTTATAGTAAAAGCAAGTGCTAATTGTAGCAGAATCGTAATTAGTTTATATATGTGCATCTGACTTTCATCCCAGCTTGTTTAAAAAAGATTTTACTTTTCATAATCAATAATTTTAATCTACTCTAAAAAGTAAGTAAATATTAAAAGATTAATCAAATCTACAAGTACCCACTTTTTTAAATATCTATTATATATAAATCCGTATAGTCTTTCAGTTCAATATAAAAACTACTAAAGACTTTACGTTTGGGTGTTGATTCGTTATATCAACTTTAAGCAAATTCAAATAAGAAAAATTATCGCTCAATTCGAAAAACCAACTAAAAAACAAATAACTTTTTTAGTAAAGTTTTGTATATATACCATAACAAAGCGGAATTACTATAAAATTTTATAAAAATTTCTGTTCAAAACTAATTTGTTAATTAATTTTAATTTGAAAAATATAAACACTTTAAATTTACAATAAAATTTTTATAACAATATGTACTATACATAATAACTAAATTTCTAAAAATGAAAACACTTTACATTAAAAAGCTACATAATTCCAATAAAATTAATAATAAACTTATCTAAAACCGCGAACTCTTTTACTATTGAAAAAAGCTTATCGAAAAATATATGGAATCTCACGCCACTCGAATGGCAAGAAAAAAAAAATTAAAAATGCTCCCAACTATTTTTTTCGAAAAAAGAAACAATCAATTAATATATATAAAAAAGATAAAATATAATAATTTCAGCTAAGTAAAAAATCATTTTTTCACTTCATAACAATAATTAGCGGGATCAATTATCTATGGAAATTATTTGTAAATGTAAATACTCTTCTCTCTCAGTATTATATAGAATCTAAGCAAAATTGAAATAAATCTTAAGCTTGCAATTATTTTGGGACTGTAAAATGTTTCAATTTTAATTCAAGTTAACTTAACAAAAACAAAAGGTCTTACAATTTGCAAGGTAAGAAAAAAAACATATAAGATCTCAACTTTATAAAATTCATAAACAAAAAAAAAAATTGCTGAATGGCAAAAAAAAAAATATATAATTTCTAAAAGAGTTTTTTTTTATTGACTAAGCAAAGCGAAACTGAAGAGGTGAAGTGAGCCTCAAAAGTTACAAAAGAGTACAAAAAGATTTCTGAACGGGTTTGCTACAAGCACGAATAGCAGTTTCAAAAACTAAGTTTACATTTTCATTATTTTTTGCGGAGCACTCAACATAAGCGACCTGTAAATTTTATTTTTAAAAAATTAAAATGTTAAAAAAATAAAAATTATTTTATTTATTACTATCAGCCAAATAAGTAAAATTATACATTCAACTTGTCAGCAAGTTGTTGTCCTTCTTCTCTAGAAATGCATCCCTTCTCAGAATCCCGCAGATCAACTTTCAAAGCGCACAAGACAATGGGCTCGTTAGGGCAGTAGTGCTTAACCTTAAAAAAGAAATTTTCTGAACGTAATCAAAACAAATTAAAAATAATTTTTGCCTCAGCAATCCATTTAGGTTCAATGTTTTCTAAAGAGTCTCTCATATCAACGGCAAAGCATACTACAATGCAGTCTGTCTCACAGTAGGATAATGGACGCAAGCGATCATACTTTCTATAAAGTTAAAAAACTTCAAAAAATAGTAAATAATTTAGTTAACTTCTTCTTGTCCTGCTGTATCCCATAATGCTAGCTCGTAATCTTTGCCGTCACAAGAAACTTCACTGACATGATTTTCAAAAACGGTAGGGACATATTCTTCGGGAAACTTGTATTTTTTTTCAATGTTAGTTTTAATTAATATACGCACAATTTAATAAAGTATTTTTTTCCCACCTTTTTTTGAACATAAACAGTCAAAAGACAAGTTTTCCCACAAGCGCCATCGCCCACAACCACAACCTTAAGATGGGTTTTCTTTCTACCTTTTTTATCCGACATACTTTCTAAACTTTACAAAAGTAGAAGTAAAAAGCTAACTCAAAGTTTTTCTACATTAATAAAAAATAATTTATAATAAGAAAGGATACTCCCAAGTTGCAAGAAGTAAACAAAACGCTAGGGTTCAAAGGAGCGACAGTGACTGAGTCGTAAAAATAGCTGCAAGAAGTACCGCAGGTTGGCAGATGACTTTTTAAAACCATTTTTCGCATCCATAAAAATTATACCAATAAAACCTCTGAGTGTTCCGCATATTATAATTTAAATGCTAAATTAACTAAAACTGACCCAGATTACTATTTTTGCAATAATTCGGTGTGCAAAAATTGTGCTTTTTTTTAAAAAGATAACCAATAGAAAATTATAGTATTTTATATAGGAAGTTTATGAAATTTTCACTTAACATAACATATGTGTTATTCTTACAAAAAACGTTCTTTAAGCTCCAAAAGTAGAAAGATTATTGTTATTAAGAGATAATGGGTATTTTTTGCATGCTTTGGGGATTTCTCACAAATCTATTATTGGTAGTTAAGGTGTATATACAGCAGATCGGTTTTTATTAGTAACCCCCCAAGATCAAATTTGTGATTAATTATCCCAATAAAAACAGAACATATGCTTTATACAATTTATTAGGTTTAACTTTCATTTAATAATCAAACCATAACTTGATTTTAACTACAAATGTTACTTAAAAAATCATTATAAATCAGGTAATTTGGGGCAGTTCTACAGGTTTTAAGTTTAGCGTTAAGTTAATGAGGAATTTGTTAATCGTATTTATGGATAGTTCAGCGTCTAGTATTTAAAATGCTTCTTTATTTTACAGCTTTTATATATCTTTTTATCCAACCACTTAATATATTTTGAAAGTAATATCTTTTCTTTTAATGGGTAAGATTATCTCCACACCAAAAAAGGAATGCTCTAAGGTTTGGTGTTATATACTCCGTTTCACGCGTATATAAACTCAGCGGTTAAAACGCGTTGTAATCGCAAACGCAGGAGATTTTCTAAGAGGGCGCAATCACACCCTAATGGTGCACTATGTACACAACACTACTTTATTATTGTTTACTTTTATAAATTAACTTAAAAGCTAAATTATCCGAAAAATGGAACATCAATGTTTACCTTCGATATCTTGTTACTAAATATTTTGTTAGTTACAATCTCAAAATCGTTTTTAATACTACTCTACTGTCTTAATGTTAGTATTCTACGCAAAAAAATAGTAAAGCACAAAAAACTGCTCTAAATTTAGTTAATGCCTTCAGATTAGTGAGAACGTACAGATTTTTAAGTTACTAAAAACTGTAAAGCAATAATTTTTTTTTGTTATAATAGTTTTTTGGCCACTTTTGTATGCTGTTAAACAACAATAAAAAATTTTCGTTACTTTTACTAAAAAAAGTTATTGGCATGATACCTGAAACTTGGTAACAAAACCTGATTGTAGAATGTGAAAATGGATTGACTTAACTACGATAAATTTTCATACAGAACTAGCTGTTTTTTGTTTTTAACTTTCTTTAGAGATGTGTACGAAAGTGTATCTAACAGAAGACCTACCTAATTGCAGGCAAGTGTTATGACTTTAGTCAGGATACTTATTTTGGAGTTTGGTTGCCTTCTATTTGGGAATTTAAACTACTTGTGGGCACGCTTTTAATATTATAGTTATATTATTTAAAAGTTCTACCCACCAAATCAATTTTAATCTCTGGTGCAACCCAGGATGTTAATAAATCACTAATTTTTTCTAAACCTATTCTGCTAACAGGTGCTATAGTTTAATCTTAGTGAACTATGGAAGGAAATTTGGAAATAACACTTTTTAACTCTTTATGGAATGTGAGGGTATATCCGCCCTAGGGTTTTGCAAATTATAAGCGAGTTGGGCACGCGCCAGCCAGATTTTTTTCTATTGTATTTACTCGCTCTTAGTTTGAGGGCAAGGCTCTCGGGAGAGTTAAGGATTCAAATAAGTTACCAAGTTTTTTTAGATCTTCGACTTTCTTATATCAAATATATAAATTTTTTATAAATAATATACTAGTTCTCGAAACTATTAGTCTGTGAAATAAACACTAAAAAAAATATATTTTTGACATAACCGCTTAAAATTGGGTCAACCTTGAGCCGTAACACGTAGACGATGCTAGGGCCCTATATACAGCTCACCTTAATTTTTAATCGTTCTTTACAAATTATAGATGAATTAGCTGAACGCCTACCATATAATAGGCTAATTTTTTAATAATCTACTAGTGAGGCAGGGGTGTCGACTTTAATTGAATTATGTGATTGTGTATAAAAAACTTTTAAAGTAATTCTTCATTCGTTTATATAATATATACGCATAACGTATAACTTCCCTTTGTTCTTTATTTTTTTGATAACAGCTGCCCATCCTTATGTTTTCCATCAAAATAATACTGCTTAAAAAATAGGGACGGCATAAATACTACTGATTTTTATATAAGTAACATAATTTTTTGTAAAACAAGCAACTAAAATAGGTTGTTCAATCTTCAGATTAAGTACACTTTCCTTTAGTTAGAAAAGATTTTTCTTTTACTCTTACTTGTAGTTTTTGAGAAGTCTTATGTTTACCGTCTGTTAAAGGTATTCGGTACATCTTTAAAAGACCAAATCAACGAAAACTTCATTGTTGCTATTTTCGTATTAAAGAGGATTACTTTTCTTTTAATTATAGAGAAGCACGAGAGAGTCACGTCTTAATTAGCTTGTCTTACTTTTTATCAAAAAGTCATAATATAGACAGTTAAGGAGTTTATTCACTAAAAGCAAGGGACCAACTCAGGAATAACCTTTTTTTTAAAAAAAAATTTTAGCGATCTAAGGAAAACTCAATAATTAATATTTTTGCACGGCGATGATGTCTAATACACAGCAGTCCTCCGCTTAAAAATCGATTGCGTTTTCCTCTTCGGGCAAACAGCATTAATCCCTTTTCTCGGTTCATTTATCTAGTGTTTTTCCATAGGAATCCCCCACTACTCTATTCCATGACGTATTTATAGTTTAAGGGGTCACATCAGGTTTCGTAGCCTTGGCAACCCATAGTGATCTCCACTTCGTTAATAAAAGCTGATTTATAGATTTTATTTGAGACAAATGGCTCTAGCGTCCGGCCTGGGCGAAAAGTAATTGATTGATTATATCTCGAAAGAGCTTTATCCCCTCTTCGAAGGTCAATTATGTCTGTACGGTACACTAAAATTACGCTAGCTTGTTTTGACGATGCTAAACTTTAGATTAATCGCTTTGAAGCACTAAAAGATTAATAATGAAAAGATCAGTTGGCGTTGGGGGTTTATTGTTACTTCATCAAATGTTGGAGGAAAGGCTGTCAAACTAGTTCATTTCTAGTAAACAATAGGAATAATATAAAGAATCGAGCACTTTAACCTAAGGTCAACGGCCCCACAGCAGTAATGGTGTGTTTCGTTCACAAGAATTTATCGTTCTTTCCGTGGTAGAAGCACTTGTAATTTCTCTTTAATCTTATGCTCTCTAAGTTCCAGGATATAATACGGTTTAATGTCAGTGTTCTCGGAAAAATTATTATAATTTGAGAAGTTCCGTAAAATGTTTCTTTTTTAATGGCTTTTTTCGACTTCAATACAGGCCTCAGCGTTCGCTGAGTGGGAGGTGAAAAGGGGAAAGAATTAGCCTTCTTTGGAGATGCCAGCGGTTTACAAGTGCGAATAGATGACCTCAAGCAAAGCACTCACTTATATAAGCAAAAAAATTGAAATCATAAATAAACAAATGCCTTTCAAAAAAACAAAAGAGATAAAATCCGACACATATCATCTTTCATCATGAAAAAAGTGCAATACTAAAAAGAAACTGTGATAAAACACAATTTTTTATATAAGAACCTAGTTGATATATTTACAAAACATTACTCGGACAAGAACACATGGATATGTAATTTACAGCAACACTAACGTAATTCTAACCCTAACACCATCCCTAAATGTATAAAGGGCATTATTAGTAAATAATGAAAAAAAGTATATAACAGTTTAATCCAATTTACTTAAGTATTGAAGCTCATTTTTAATCTATAATATATAAGATTGTAAACATAGTAGTGTTAAAAACGTCTGCGTTTTTTGAAAACTTTAAGTGCGTCTTATAATAACTGTAGCCAATAAAGGTTAATTTATATTTAGAATAAGCATTATAGAGGTTCAAGAATTGTATGTAATTACTTGTATATCGCATCTACTACATCATTTTTGATATTAGGCATTACTTAATATGCTGTAAGCCAGTTTGTGCTTTTTCCTACTCCGCAATTTTGGCGTAGGCTTTATATGGAATATTGATAATCAAAGCTCTAATTATAGACCCCAATGTAGTTATTTGGGGACAGTATAATTTACATATTTTAATTAAATGAAAGTCGGCGCTATTCCCCACCATTAAAATTAATAGTTATCTTTAAAATATAAATAACTTGCTAATAAAGAATGGGATAAAGGTTTGGCAATACTTACAAAGGAGGATAGTGAGGGGGAATGGAATAATATAGAGTATTATGCCATGGGAAAAACAAACAAAATTAGTTTTTTTTTACTTTACAAGCTCGTTTTAAAATTTAAAAAAGTAATACAAGGAGAGCCAAGTACAATGGGCGGTATTAGTTTTACAATAGCTATTAACAGGCTGCTACTTTAAATTTTTTTTATAGCCCCTCTAAGCCCTTACCTTAATCATTTGTGCCTTTTAAGAAAGTCAAACAGTACTTCCATAACTAAGATTTATTAAATTTACTAGATTAGTGTCTATATAAAGTTTCTGTTAAGTTTTATATATATAAAAAAGTTAATTACTTTATACTGATTTTAAGTTCACGAAACTTTTAATTACTTTGTGTTAATCACGATCAGTTTCCCTGTTAATATTTTAAGTTTACATTATAAAGCTTTTCTGTATAAATCTTAAGTGTTTTTTCGTTGTCTTATTTTGACTTTATGAGTAATTGTCCATTCTTAGCTGAACGGCAGTTATAAAATTTAGTATTAATTCGTTGCAAAATTATTATAAACTTGTGGCAATATTATTTTAAATATAAACTTTCGTTTGTGTTTTGTTAGTATTATTTTTTGTTAAGAACTGCTTAAGTTTTTTTTAAAAGACATCTTGCAAATAGAATTTTTTTTTATTAATCTTGGACTAATAATTATCCTCGTTGAAGTTTTATTAATAATAATAAGAAAAAACTAATAATAAAAGTAATATTGATCATAATAGCTATTCAGTAACAATTTTAAATTCTTTTTAATTAAAAAGGAAAAAGTGACAGCCGACCGCCTTTATCGCAGGCTACAAATTATTTTATGAGTAATGAAAAACTCTTCAATTTTAAGTTAATCTTCAAGTAAAGGGGGGATTCGCAATTCAATAAAAGGCAATTTTGATATAAAACTGAAAAAGCATACAAACTTTATTATTAATAATAAAAGGTTATGATAAAAAAGATTAAAACAATTGCTGTATGACAATTTCCGAAAAGATTTGCTTGTCTACTTAATTTATGCTGAGAAAATCTAGTTGAGGGTAAAAAAATTAGATTGTCAATAAAAAATATGAAAATTAAGAAAAGATGGATTAACGATAATAATATTTTTTAAAGATAACTGATGCTTCGGAGCAGCAGCGCACAAAGCTGGTAAAATTATAATTAATAGATTATAATTATGATTTAAAGAATGCAAATTTACGATTTACAAGTTTTCTATTTGCTTCTGAAGGCCTCTTAAAGTTGTGATTCTCGATTGGTAGAAATAAATGAGCCTACAAATAAATAATAATTACTTTATTAAAAAATAGAATTATAATTTAAATATTTATTTTTTTATAAATTAAATTTTTAAAAAAAATAATTAAAAATTAAATATTAACTTCCGTGCTAAAAATATACGCATCGATATCGAACGAAAGCGAGTTTTCGTATTCAGCAAACAATAAATATAAATACTTAAGCGTCTCCGCAAGAAAAAAGGAGTCCATTCTAAGAAGGCGAAAATCATGCAAAAGTAGTAAACTTTTATAATAAACTTCTACTATAGCGAAAAAGATATATGTTTTTTTCTTAATCTAATAAACTTTTACTATTACGATGTTTATTTATATATTTTAATATGCTATAAAAAAAGTTTTTAAAAAAAATACTAAAAGCTTCTATCAGTTTTGGTCTATTTTATGCATAATGAAAAGTAAAAAAAAAAAAACTTAAAAAAAACTTCCGACCTGTCAAGCTTCGCAACAGTTTTTACATTACTCAACGCTGCAAAGCCACATGGCGTCCCACAATTTTCAATACTTTCTAAAATTTGCTTTCCCACTTCAATATAAAAAAAGCTACAATAGTGATAATAATTATATATTTTTTTGCGGAGCCAGTCAACAATCTCATGTAATGGGCAGTTAATATAATGAATTTTGTTGAAATGCTTATTGCCGCTTAAAGGTTATATAAAAATGCCAAATTATTACATATATACAAAAAGGAGATTAGCCATGTGCCGTGCGAGACATGTGGCCAACCCTTGCCCCTTCTTATGATTCACTTAAATTTAAATATTTTAACTCAACACCATAAATTCTTTCAGTCTTATAAATTTTCATATAAAATAAAGAATTAAAACCGTTTATGCTATAAACTTTTATATTTGTGAAAAATTAAAACTTTTTTCTGAGTGACTTTCCGCCAATCATATTATAAAAAAATATAAGTAACCACTTAAAGTACTGATAAATATTTTTAAAAGTGCTCAATAACAAAATTTTTAAGAAATAAAGATATTAAAAATTGCGAGACGTAAAAAAAAGGTATACTTTCTGGTGGCCTTGTAGAGATAATAAGCGCTCTCGACAAACTCTGGCCTCAAATAATAATGAGGATCAACAACAGCGCCGTGGGCCTGGAAAAGCTGCTCACAAATATAATAGCCAATAAAAAATTTGTGGTAAAAAGTATAAAAAAAGTGAACCAATGAGAATAAGGAAAAATATAGCAGTTATAAAGAATCAAATAAATCTTTATAATGAAATCAAAGCTCCAATAAAATGTAGAATAACGTTAAGCAAAATATTTAATGAAAATAATAACTTCTGGAAGAAACTGATTATTCTCCATAAAAACATAATAATAACGTTGGAAAGAAGAAACAGCTCTAGTCAAGTCGCCCGCCAATACCTATTAATAATAATATATAAACTTTTATAATATAATAAATATATATTTACTTTGTATAATACAAATAATAATTATATATAAACTTTAAATAATAATAATACTAAATTAAAAGCTTTTTTATAATATATATTATATAGAATGACAGACAAACTTGGAGGCCCGGCCAGAAGGCGCCGAGACTGTCCAAGTGTCCGCCAGGGTGCGGTTTCTAGCGAGGAGGCGTCGCAGCGAATAATAATAATTATCAAAAGTTATTATTGTTATTCACCGGATTGTCGTAGTTCACGAAAAAATACTGATCGTTGATGGAGGTGTGATTAACAAGTCCATCGTAAAGCTAAACACAATAATAATCGCAATAATAATAATTATTAAAATAAGAAAACTTGTTTGAATTGCTCGTAGAATTTCTCTTCGTTTAACAAAATATACGACTTTAGTAAAGTTTCGAAATAACTATCCGCCTCCGCGCCAATGCCGGCCCCTATATTTTATATATGATAAATAATAGTAATAATAATAATAATAATAAGTACTGTCATTATGAACTTTTCCTGTTATTACGTTAATACTTAAAGGCAATAAAGCATACGAGGACTTGTAAGAAAACAACTTGTTCATAGCCCGGAACGCTGCTTCCTATAATAATAGTATAAGAATAGAAGAAAAAGATATTAAGGTACGTGCATAGAATTCCATCCGGTCAGTCAGATGAGAAAGAGTAGCAAATTCAATAAGGAGAGAACCAGCACAAGCCAAGCAAGTGATTACAGATGCCTTGTCTGCCGTTCGCCTTTTGAGGTTCACCTTTTGGATCATAAAATTATTAATATTATTACACTGCATAAATAATATTTACAAGTAATTTACTAGAATAATATCAATAAAAAAGTTTTATTAATACAAAATAATAAGGAAAACCACAACCCAATAAAAGTTTAAAAAAAATTTAAGAAATATTATTATGAACTTTTACTTATTATGTTTAAAAAAGATAATAAAACTTTGGGATATGGAAGGCCGGTTGGAGTATCAAAAGCAACCAATAGCCTTTCTCCGAGGTCGAGAGCATGTGCAAGGAGTCCGCCTATCAAATAGCATAAAACAGTTAAAATTTATTAAGACTGTTTATAACTGCTAGAAAGTCATGAATGTAAACAAAATAACAACTTTCATGAAGTAATTTGACCAATCAGATTTATCCTAACGCGGAAAACACGTGCAACTACTGTGGAATATCTCTGTACAGTATACCTTTCTTATGATTGCAATATGTAATGGGCTGCAAATTAAAGTATACACTGGTGGACATGCAATTCAATAATTTTAATGATAAATAGTGTATGACCAATTACTGGATTAAATAAAATAAATATTAAAGTAAACAGCAAACTATAAATCTTGAAAGTTAATATATATTTCACACTTAGTCATAACCAATCAGAAATCATAAAAATTTCAATGTTTTTAATACAAAACTTTTATGATAATACCGTTATAATCTTTGAAGACACGTGAAGCCTTCAACTGCAAAGAAAGCACATGAGCAGACAAAAGACTGCCTAAAGCCCTAATAGTAACCTTTTCTCATTAAAAAATAAAATCAGTAATAGTCATTCAAAATTACAAAAATATTATGGATATAAATATAAACCAGTAAAAATGGATTATAGAAGTACTAACCAACTAAAACTTTAAAAGAATAAACCAATAAAAAAAATCATTGTAATAAAGTAAGCCAACTATTAGTAGTTTACAAAAAATGTAAACGATTGGTTCAACACTGCCAATTACAAAAGATATTTTATTTTGTCAATTTATGAAAGGGTTTAGTTAGGATGGTTATAAAACCCCGCTACCAAAGAAAACACGTGGGTAAAGAAAAGAAGTGTATACAAGCCCTCGTTAGGGTCTCAGAGTGGGCGTGTGGGATGCTGTTCCACCACGGGTGAGGGTAAACACAAGAGAAGGTAATAAATAGAATCAATGTTTCAGAATAATCATTATTAATGTTACAGCAGAAAAAAATATTTATTATTTCAGTTATTAGCCGTAAAAAAACACACAAGTTTTTATAATAAAAAGCAAATGTATGAAAGTATTCATAATTTTATTAGCGAAAAATAAAATTAATGAAAGTTGGATTGCTTTAGTCCAGAAAGTGAACGCCAAAATTTATATTATTTAATATTTTAAATAATAACCAATAACAAAAGCTCTTTTCTCTCGTTGGCACATGAGAGCAGCACGGGCATGGATTGGAAGGAAAAACAATGATTTCTCAAAACCCAAAAGCAAAGCAGGGATTGGCAGATACACCAAGTGGTCGTGAAGATCAAGTTTACAAGCCCACGTGTCCCTAAGACCAGTTTATATTATAGCTCGTAAATCTACTTCGGTACAAAAAAAAATACTTATCTGGCATACTTTTAAAAAAAACTTTTACTAAATACTAAACTTATGGAGAAGAAAAAAGTCTAAAAATTCGTGCAAACGTAAACTTTTTTATTTAATTTATTATTAGAAGGGCGCATCTACATTTAATGTAAATCCAATTATAAATTAAAATTTTATAAAAGTATAAATAGTTAATTAATTATTTTTTACTATAATTAATTATAATTATATAATAAATAATAGATGCAAGATTACTACTGAAGTAAAGTATTTGAGGAAAAATATTTATAAAAGTATAATAACAATAATACGGTTAAACTAGTTAAGAATTTTTTTAAAGTTTATAAAAGATTATTACAGTTAATAAAAAACGTCACTAACTTTATATAAATGTTAATAAAAATAAAATTGAGAATTATAAATAACAATTAACTTAAAATTAACATAAAAGTTTCTTATGATAATAACTTTAAAATAATGGGACAAAATTTAATATGAATAACTAATTATAACTAGTTAAAAAAAATAATAATAAAAAAGTAAAAAAATGAATTAATTTTTAAAAATAATTAAAATTATAAAAAAAATTATTTAAATATTAAATTTTAAATCTATTTTTTGTGAAAATTATAAATTCGTAAGGATATAAACTAAAATATTAAAATAAGCTACTTAAAAAATATATATATATTTGAAAAATATTTGATAATTTTGCTTCATAATTATTATCAGTAAAAATTTTCAATTTAATATTCTTTATATTTAATATAAAAATAGAAGTCTCACACTTGTAGAGTAAACTAATAATAAATTAACTTTATTATTTAATTATTAGATTAAATCCTTCGTAAAGAAGAATTTATAAATATATTATAAATAAAAAGTTATAAATAAATTAATTTCAAAAAAATTTTTATAAATGTGCTTACTAATAAAAAATTAAAAAATTTTAAATTAATAAAAATTACCTCGAAAACGGAAACATTGAGATCAGCGTCGTATCGATTATTGTTTAAAACAAGTCTAACTCCATCCATAAACTTATCGTTTTCCCCCATAATCTTTAAAAACAATAATTGTTAAGCAAAATCTCAAAAAATTAACGGATTATGAGCATGAGTTATTATACTAAACAGCTCTATTTAATTAATCAAGTTAAACTTATTTTACATATATTTATCACTATGCGACGATCCAATAAATTAGATTATCTTAATTAAATTAATTGATTAAAGAAATAACCAAAATTATAGGAAACTACACTACATTACGTACCACTAAAGTGTCCAAGCTTTCAATCAACGTTAAGGAGAAGCTAAAAATTAATATATTGACTTAGAAAAATAATATATAAAATCATTATAGTAATAGCAATGAACTAAAAAGAACTTAGCGAGTCCGCAAAAACTAAATCCCAAATTAAAAGGTTAAGCTAATACTCGCCCAAACATGAATCTACTTCTCCTCTGTTATCTTCACGACCTCTTTTACGACCTTTACAAGAAAGAGGCATCAACTCATCATCTGGATATCCATAGTTCTGTGCAACAGATAAAAAAAAATCTTAGATTTAAAAAGTGTATTAGGAATGAAATTTTTGAAAACACAAAAGTGGTTTTAAGCAAAAATACATACACTGCTAGGTCTGAATCTTAAAATATGTACTTATTAATTTTTTTAACATGAAAACATAAAGTCTTTAGAAATTTTTAAAAGGCTTGGTAAAGACAAAATAAAATTCTTTATTACTATGGTTAGAAATGTTAGAAAGAAGAAGTAAAAACCAGGTACGAGTCGTAAGCAAAACTAAAATATCCGGAAATACGCTGGCTATAAGATAAATTGGAAATCGGTGATGAAATGGGAAAAGATAGAGAGATCATGTAGCACAAAAACCATAAAGTTTTTATTTTTATTAGAAAGTGTGAAAGGTCTGTGTTTACTCAAGAAAGGCCAACTCGCGGGGAGCGAAGATATTACTGCACACACCAGTGCATCGAGTGTATGACTTTTGTGGTGTTGTACTATATTTTGCATGGCGGCGGCAGAAAAGTAATCCGAGTTTCCATGTTATGTAGCATTAACAGGTACCTAGTAGTACACTTGTAGTTCCACAATGAGCCTAAATAAGCCGTCTAATTCAGTTGGGAAAAAAAAGTTCGAAGATGGGATTGTTTTCCGCGATTTTAACATCGAATGAGGCACCAGTTTTTGTTTGTAGAAGGCGTTGGTTCTAAGCCAGTATTGTAAAGATTGTGCAGCCAGGGGGAAAAATTTATTTTAGAATGTTATTTTAATCAATTTCATCCTTATTTCAATACAGAGTATCCCATAAATTCAGAGTTGAGAGCAGATTTCATAAGCAAAAAGAAAAAATCTGTCTATTCAACAAACATTTTCCAAGAGGGCGAGTACTAACCATATTTTAAGACGTTTAGCTCCTTGCTAGGAAAAAGTTTATTGTATAGTTGAAGAAATAGTTAATACAGGTATAAAAACTTGTGCCAAAACCGTAGCAATTCTAATAATTCTAATAATGGCAGATCAAATCGCCCTTTCAAGAAATACTGTTATGAGAATAACCGAAGAAATGGCAGACAAATACTTTAACGTATGATTGCGTGCTCCTAATATTTTCTTGCTTTGGACGAGGAGCTGCGAATTGAATGACACTGCACCATTGTGCATTTATATGCGTTGTATTAGTGAACAATTCGAATCACAGAAAAACTTCTAGATATACAGAAGCTAATTTCTAGTAAAGAAAAGATGTTAACCGTGAAATGAATGTAGTTCTGTCAATCGTTAAGTAAACTGGGATAAATTGGATAGGGTTTGTACAAATGGAGCTTCAGCAATGAACAAGAAGGTAAAAGGTTTTTTAAGTTTGTTAAAAGAATTCTTATAACACCAAGTTTTTAAATACTACTGCATTATTTACCAAGAAGCCCTCTGTGCCAAGGGTGTAACTTTTTTCTTTTTTTAATCTTGTGATACGTTGTACCAACCACATTCGATCCAGGGCTTTTCATAGAAGAGGAAATTCGTCAATTTTTTTCACAAGAGCAAATGAAGTAGAAGAACAGCTTGAATTGTTACTCCATTGCACTCTTCGTTGGCTACTAAAAGCCAATATCCGAAAAAAGACTCTGGGACTTACAAATAATAATTCAGATATCTTAGCATACGAGACTCTTTTATTTTGTTTTGCAGTACTGACATTATTGACGGAATTGTAACGGAAACATAGAAAAGCTGCCCATTAATTGGAACGAGAAAAGCCCGAATACATCTAAAAATTATACTCTTGTCGTTACTATTGAAATTAAAGCTTTTATCGGGCTTCTTCTTACATTAGAGACGCCGTATTATTTTAAAAATCTATTGACAAGCTTTGATGTTACAATATAGCTTCTAGTCATCCCAACTAACCTGCTATCTTGGCAAGAGACAGATACAAAGAATTTACAATTTTGTTGCGAATTGAGCTACGAGAGAAGCGATAAAGAAGTATTAAACTAGCAATAACCAAGAAAAGTGTTTAAAAGTTTAGTTTCAGATTCTAGAAAAAATTTAAGCTAAATTTACATCTATGTGGATGTAAAACTTGTACATTGAGGAGTAACCTTGTTAAGTATGGTATCACGATATGAACCCTTTCTGACTGCGAGAATTTCTGTACATCAACACGCAGATCTACTTGGGCGAACTTTGTTTATAACTAAGCGAATACGTATTACATAGGCTTCTGCTCAGGGAAACAAGAAAGTGCACCAAAAAAAATTAGGGATTAAGGGTGGTGCTAGATATGTTACAGCATTTACCGCAAGGTAGTAATGTAGCCACCGATTATTTCTTTACCAATATGCAACTTGCTGTTTCTGCTTTCCCTAAATTACTGAAAATTGTCTAAAAACAAGCCAGAGCTGCAAATGATTGTAGAGAACGAAGCTATTATATGCCTAAAAAAAAGCTCGAAAAATTAAAAGAATATGCGTGAAGTATACTAATTTTGTGTTTAAAACTATATATTACCAATTTAAAACAATAGTTTGTATAAATCTTATATACTATATTATGGTAATTAAGAAATTTCTTTTTTTCATAACCAATTTCTTACGTACGGACAACGAGCACATGACTTTGTTGTAAGGTCCAATAGTTTTAAAAGTAGATTTTCCATTTGGCTTGACTAGTGGCTACTAGCTTGAAAATATTGTTGTGCTTCCATCTTTTTGTCTTAACGGAATGGTAGGATTCTTAAGGAGTCGTAGACTACCGTATAATACTAACTATATATAATTAAATTATATAATTAATTTTACTTATGCTGGTCAGAAGAGTAACTTAATGACCCAGCTGTAGGGATTTACTTAATAATTTTTATTTGATTTATCCTACTTTAGGTCAGCTATGACTTAAAAAAGTTTAACTTAACTTACCGGTTATTCTACCTAGATCATTTATAATTTTTTTTTTACCTCCCTTTTTATATAGACTAAGTTTTTAATTTAAAAATGTAGTTTTGGTAAATAAACTCTCTTGACAACTGAATATTTTTATATGACTTGTTTACCGATACTAAGACTTTTGGGTTAAAAAATTACTAAGCAACTGAAGTAATTAGTTAGAAAAAGATGGACCAATAATTTTTTTTTAATACTTCCAAAGCAAAGTTTAAAGTTAACTCAAATTCCGCTTTTTTTTTTTGCTGTACGCCCTTCTCCCCTAGCACTAGACCTTACTAGTTCAGTTCAAGAGTATGTTAATACCCATAAACTTGGTAGATAAGCCTTAATAATATCAGCTAACCAAACCCCTGGCTCCCTATCCTTTTTTGCCCTTTTCTTAATATACTAAAAGATTAAACAATGATTTCCGACAAAATACAATGGAGTGAAAGCTTCTTGTTTATTTTCCAACAGATTTGACTCTTTATATTTGTTAGTACGCTAATTAATATTTTTTTTAACTCAACTAATGAACACAACGAAACTTAATTATAAGAGCTCATATTATAATGAAAGCGGCTAAAACTACCCAACACTGTGTATATCCGTAGAGAGCAACTGCAAAAGAAAAATTAATACTGCAACACCACTTTATTAACTCACCCGGCATCACCGCGAGACAGTTCCTCTGATACGAAGGGTCAAGTGTCCAAATAATCTTCTGTGTCGACCCTTCGAAAGTCGCAGGTCTACGCTTCCTGCCCTACTTTCCCGTTGACACTGGAGATATTATAGATCACTATTGCTCCTATTACTACCACAAGAGCCGCCAGCGCGCCAGCTATATAGACCTGTCTCCTACGGTCCACACCCTGGAGCTTCACTGGCAACTGCTAAACATAAGACGTTAAAGGGGTTTGAGCTGTTGGCTTTGAGAACCAGCAAAATACCTTTAAATTGTTGTCATACCCCTCTTCTAGCACTTTTTTTTTGGAGGTTAAAGCCTGGCTTACTTGCACCTTTGATATGCAGCAAATATGCACTTTTATTGATTATAAAAAGTAAACAAAGTTAATAAATGCCCGGACTTTTTTGTTGTCAGTAGAGTGAGACTTTAGTACTTCGTTCAATTTACCCTTTGACGTATTCGTCATCAAGCGAGAGGTATTACACACCTCCAAAGGAAACTTATCAAACTTTACTAGCTCCCCGTGATGGCTGCAAGTGGACTCAGCATAGTTAAGAATTTGGTACTGCGCGCGTGAGCAGCAGAGAAAAGTGTGATCTAAAGTAAGAATCCTGTGAAGCAAGTGAGTAGCCAGAGTAAAGCTCAAGTCAAGAATAAAGACACACAGGTAGTTATAGTTGAAAAGTGGGCTGAAAGCTCCAAGCCCGATCTCTGTAATCGTATTTCCCAAGAGATACCTAACAAAAACGAAAACATACTGCAATCCGAGAGGCAGAGAAACACTATACTTAGTCAAAAATACATTAAAATGGAATACTTACAACGCAGTCAGCTTATCTAGCTGAAGAAAGGAGCCTTTCGGAATCGACCGGATTTTGTTATCGTAAAGATATCTATTAAGATAACTACATTCAGAAGGTACTCACCGAAAGAAGTAAACTGCTTTCGTTAAAATAATTACTAAGCTTCTATATGTAAAAGGTAAGGAAGTTGCAATAAAGATAGCTACAAAGAAAAACACTCAACGAAAAGTAGCTCACTAAAAAAAGTGTAAAAAATTGCCGCCTGCGAGATAGTGAAGTCAGGAGCGCTTATATAAAGGTTAACAGGCAACGTAAAGTTTATGGGGACTTACAAGGTATTTAAATTAGAAAGCCCTGTGAAGCAGCTTGGATTAATAGTAGAGAGTCGATTATGCCCAGATGCCTTTAATAACAATTCAAGGTGAAATAGATTGTAAAACAACTCAATAGCGACAACTTTTTATAGCATAAAATGCATATTACAAAAGAGTTAACTCTTGCAGTTCATTAAAAGCTCCTGGTGCTATCATTTCAATAGAGTTATTAAACAGGTATCTTTATAAAATAAAGATTTAAAAATACTTAAGGTATCACTTGTTTACATAAAGCCAGCAAAAAGAGATGTTATAAAAAACTAAAATAGAGTGCCCACCAACAAGACTTACAAGGTCTTTAACGCTGCCAGATGCCGGAAGTAGAATTCATCAAGGGACGAAAACCGGTTGCTGTGGAGCCCCCTTCGTCGTACAGATTAGATAAAAATCAATAATGAAAAGTATATACTTTTATAGTCGCAGTTTGAAACCAAAGTAAAACATAGAGTAATAGTCGGTAACGATGTTTTTTTACAAGACCATAGTTATGTAAAAACTTTACTAGTAAAACCTACTGATTCACACCGCAATTTTACGCTTAAAATAAATTTAGTAAAAGAATAAAAGGTAAACCTTTTGTGTATTTTCTCTTTCTTAATTTTATATGAAGTTTGTAAATAAAATTTTTACTAAAAAATTATATAAGTGATCAAGCGTAAATCATGATTTAGTTAAAAGCAAAAACTTATTTTATAACGAAATTAGTTATAACTGAATGTTAGAAATAGTTCTAAATCCAAGTTATACTTGGATGAAACGAGTCCCTTTTTTTAATACAAAATAATAAAACTTTTAAACTATAAAGGCCTTTCCATTTTAAAATCAAAAGGATAGCCAAACAAAAAGCCCATGTAAGAAAATCTTACAGAGCTTCCAAATTAACGAAAGCTTTAAAGAAATCTTCGCCGAAAGAGGAAAGCTGGTTTCCTTCTAAAGCTCTGTAGAAGCAACAAAGAACATGAAAATTTTCTGAGAAATGCTGCAATCAAAACACGAACGCGTAAAAAAAAACCTAACGGAAGTAGAGCAGTTATCTATACAAAATATTCATTCGCACTAATTTACTAAATTTATATAAAACAAGTAGTGGCGTTGTTCCTTGCGCAGTTCCTTATAATATACCCAACCTACTAATTTACTACAAAAAATTTATATGCAACACATATCTTGCTCAACTAGATAAAGCAATCTAAAGTTAGTTTAACTACAAGTGAAGTAGAATATATTTTAATTCTAAAAAAAACTTTCTACAACAGTTTATAACGAATTACAAGTAAAGTAGATTTGTTAAGTTTAACCGCGAACTGTAAGATAAAGACTTGATGTAGTTTCCTTGCAAAAACCTATAAAATATTCAAAGTTAAAAAAAATAATATAATGAAAGGTTCTTATTTTATGTCGTTATTGGTGTAAAATCTGTCATTTTGTGGGCTTATATAAATAAGGAGCCATCTTACTTGAAACTTTCTAATAAGAGAAGTATAAAAGTAACTAACAAGCCTGTTAGCTGAGCAAGATCCTTGAAAACGTCAAAGTTAAGCGAAGTAAGTCGATTGTAAGCCAAATCTCTATTAGAGGAGTTAAAAAGGATGCCTTTTAGAGACAAACAGATTGCTTAAGTAAACTCGTTACTACTAGGATAACTTAGTAAGCCACCTATATTTTACAACTCTATTATTAAAATATATCTAGCATATACATTGTTAACAATAACCCAAGGAAAGGCCTGCATAATCTTACTAAGTTTTTCGAAAATAGAGACCAGATTAATAATAATAAAAAGAAACAGCTAAAGCATAAATAAAAGTAAATCCAAGAGTACAGAAATTGAAGATCCCTGAGACCGTCTAATAAGCCGTCTTCAATCTCACTGAGACTGTTGCTGGATAACGCTCTTAAAACGGAAACGAGTCAAAAAGAATTTATTAGAAAAAAAGGTTTCAGAGAAGTTGAATTTTTAAGCACATCACAACTATAAGAAGTCAATTCTTGAATACAGGCCTGGTTGGGCGTAAATAACATGGAAAGTTTTATTAAAAAGTGATGAGTCCCTTCAACTGCAGTCTGCGTCGTACAGCATGACGACATAGGAAGGTTAGCCTAAGTAAAGCCTAAGGCTAAAATCATGCTAGCACAAGGTATAAACAAGGGACCTTTCCATATATATTAACCACTAAAATTCAAAATATTTTACTCTTATATAAAGCAAAAAGCTGAGTTACAAGGTTGTAAGTTTGTGGAGGACTGTAAATATTCTCTTTCCCAAGAAGGTGAACTGATTTTGATTCAAGACTCTAACCAATGGATACAGATTAATGTTGAAGTAAAAAAAGGTATAGCTACTTACAAATTTTCAAGATTTTTGGAATTATTGAAAAAGTTTTCAGCGAGCGAGGTAAGCCCATTTTTACTCAAGTCTCTTCAAAAAAATACATGTTAAAAATATTAACAAAATCGACGAACTGAATGCCATAAACCCCAAAATATTAATTCTTTTACTAAATTAAACATTATCACTCGAAGTCAACGATAAAGAACTTTCTCAACTTGAAAAGGTATAAAGCACAAATGGGCAAGTGTATGACAAAAAAAAACTCCTATCGCCAAAGTTAATAACAAAACATTACTTGAGTAAATATAAAAAGATATAGTCTCACTCACATACAATGAGGTGTGAAAAGCATATTACTTAAATCAGGGTAGAACCTAATTTAAATTAATGTGGGCTATTTATAGTAAGTAATCCATTTAAATTTTATAAAAGGTTTTACTTAACACCAATATTTTCCATGATAATTCACTTCTAGTTATAAGTTAGTATTTTTTGACTATGACGTCCAAGCCGTATAAATTTGTCTTAAGAACTAATAAAAAAACAAATTTGTCCTTATCTTGCATGCCTTCAACATTTTATTAAGTGTCCCTCTTACTAATTTTGCCATCCTAACATTTAATGTTAATACCACACTTTAATATGAGTTAGCATGAACATAGTACGCTTTACCCAATATTCACTTTCTAACCTGTAAAAAATTTTTGTATGGTTAGGCAAAGTGCTAATAGTTTGCCTAGTACCATTTAGTTTTCAGTACAATTTATTTTTGTATTGTATTAACTAGTTCCCTCCGCTTAACAAAGCCCCTTCAGCTACAATTTCATCTTGTAAAAGTTCGACAGGTTGCTTGGTCGATTACTTAAAACATATTATAAAAACTAATAAAAATGTTACTACAGTTAATATTACTAATTCAAAAAGCCGTAGAATATAACCTCGGAGGTCATCAAATAACAGAAACAAATAGATTTTAACGTACAGCGAATAGACTAACAGTTTTTACTTCAATCAGTAGACGCTACGGGTTTCCTAACATTTAACCGAAGCTTACAGCTTAGTCACCAGCAAAAAATTCAACCACAAATTAATAGGGATAAATATGGTAAAATATTTCACGACAACATGCCACAACTTTAAGTGATTAAGTTTGTTTTAAAGCTCCAGTCAATTATGTTTAAATGGACAGTCAGAAAAGAGTCACCATACCCACGGTAACTTACCAGTAAAAGTACCTTTAAAAAACATATTATTTAGGAAATGATGCTAATGACATTCAAGCTTACAAAATTAGTAAGTTAGAAGAGAGATGGTCCTTCGTTAAAACAGACACTACATAGGGGCACTCCGACAGATACCTAGTTTAGGTTTTTATTTTTAATAGGTGGATATAAATAGCGAAGTTATTCAAACCAGTGCCTTGAAAAAATTCTTAAATTAGTCAAAATATTTTACGGTAAGTAACACTGCTACTATTAGGTTGCTTTTTGCATATTTTAAGTACGCTATTAACTGTCTATTTTTCACTAGTTTGATGATGACTCTAGAAGCTTCAAAAACTAAAATTTTTGGTCTACGGTTTTACGTCAACCAATAAAAGTTGCTAATCGTATGTGTTTAATAACTTACAAATAAGGGCTCTTGAAAGGGGGAGTTGGGCAACCAACTTGAGAGGAAACCCCCCTGAGAATAGCCAAAAGAAACTTCAAAGAAAGGAAAAAACTCATCAATCCGAGGCGAACTTGAACTGGAGAGTAAGTTGACGAAATATTTGCGGTGGCTCTTAAAGGCCTTTTATACAACTTTTATTAGAAAATATCTTACCGTTAAATCACGAATGGCAATTTTGAGGATATAATAATTACTATTAATCTTATAATTCTTATAATGTTGAAATGTAGATACTATTTTACTTCTACTTGAAGTTGTTTGTATACAACACAATAGACCTGGAGGTCAGATCCTTTAAAGTTAGCTTTGTCTCAGTAAGTTTTTTCTAATACTATGAAAAACCTACCAGGTATTATTTATCGCTCATAATTTAAGCTTTTTCCAAGGCGTGAACATATAATTAGTTAATTAAAATATTGCGTTAAATACTTGTTAATTCAGTCCTACCGTAAATTTGTAAATAGCAGAGCACGCACATTAACACATTAGTTTTTTAAAATCTTCTGATCTAGTGCATAATAAAACCTAAAATACTTTATATATAGATACTTATTTAATTCCATTCATAAGTAATTAACGCAATAAAGTATACTTTTCTGTAAAGGTAATACGTGCTTCCATTTATCCTCCCAACAATTTACAAAGGCGGTGGTCTTTGAACGCTAGTAAGAAGCTTTCTATTTATTAACGCCCTTTTTTTCAGATTGTAGGTTTTTAAAATACACTATCAGGCTTCCACCTTGATAAACGCCATACACTTAAAAATTAAATACCTAGAATAAAATCTTGAAAGTAAATCAATTAAATAGGCGTTATTATTAACAAATCGCAATTTTAAGTAAGCAGTTAAGCACATTTGTTAATTTAATATTAAAAATGCAAAGTATAGATATGAATACATAATTGGAGTAGTTAGGTATGTTTGCTTCTAATACTATTCTAATAAGTTAACAACAAACCTGATAGCTTTCATGTCACAATTTTTGTTATCAGTGGTATGATGGTAGGCAACGATGATTCTTATCCAACGTTTATTAAAAATGCAAACTTGGCTTTCTTGTTGCTTTGGTTATAATTACAATTTTATAATAAATGTAGGGCTTAATAATTTAATACTTATTGACCTCCATACATTTACCACAAAAATTTGATTAGTCAGTTAAGATTTATGATACGTAAACTTTTGTAAAATAATATATCTACTAAAATTACTGTTCATTAAGACCCCTAATAATTAATGAATCGCCATGTTTAGCATTTACTGGGCTAGTTGTAAAGACTAGTTGCTTTTTTGTACAAGAATGGTTGAACCATAAGCGTGAAAGCTTACGATTCGTCAGGTGTTACGCGATTTTTTTAGCAGAAACACATCGCCGGAAATAAGTTGTTTTCCGCACAAAAAAAATAAGCTACTCTTTTGTTACGAATTACTTTATATAGTGTTTATAATATGGGTGGTGTTAGTGTTCAAGCGCTTAATTATATAAGTATGGCTCGCGCTTTCCCGTAGTTTTTTTTTTTTAATTTATTTTGTTTGTTGTGCAGTTGGGTTTGGTGCGCCTGAGGGGTTTATAATAATCATAAATTACAATGCTTTTTAGTACTTCGACTTTTTTAATTTATAACACTTTATAAATAATTCTTGCCAACGAATTGTTTTTCTTCAGTAGTATATTATTTTTTTATATTTTAAACCGATTTATAATTAACTTTTTTTTTAGTTTACTTAAGTTGTAGATCTCATATCCGTTTGTAACAAAATGTTATAATAAAAATAAAAACCAATTATTTTACTTAAGCTTGGTTAGTAAGAGTACTTAGTAACATTTAGCATGTCCTACGTGCTCTAACATATCTTTTTGACTAAGTATTAGTATTGTAGATATTTTCTGTATTTTAGCGTAGAGAAGAAAGCAATTATTAGCCTAAATTACTAGCGACACCGGACGATATTTACATATACACGAATTATTAACCTGTTAGAAAAGGAATGCAGGTTCTGCAATTATAACTCCTATAATATTATATAATTAAAGAAGAAATATTTATTAAATAGAAATTTTTTTATAGAAAAAATTACTAAATACATAAATTTTTGCAACATAAGCTAAAAAAATAAATAAGTTTATACGTTAGCTCACTGCCACTATATAAGAACCTAAACATGAAGATAGGTAATAGAAGGTAATAATAACCCACTTTAATAAAAATGCAAGTTTGTAAAATAGTTAATGTGTAATAGATAGAACTCTTAAAACTTTAAATTAATTTTTTTTTATTTACTTATTAGATATAACTCATATGATAACAGGTGTATTCAAAGTTACTTAGGAGAGGTTAAAATGGTTGGTAGTAAACAACACCCCTTTTTCCTTGTACAATTTTTTTTTGATGGCTATTTACGTATTTAAATAAAAATATTTATAGTTGTTTCATTGCATTATAGAAAATTAAGAAGAAGTTAAAATTTTCTTTAGAAAAGTTCAACGTAAACCAAGTAATTAACTCACAACTAAATACACCTCTCTGGAAAGTTATGACCTAGTAGAAGTTTTAAAATACATAAAAAGTTATCTTTTTTCCATTTTTTTATTAAAGCTTTGTTTATCTTTAGATATTTAGGCAAACAACCTGTGTTAACTTTTTCAACGACTTGTTTAGTTGCGTTGTACAGATCAGCTACAACGCCTAAATTATGTGAAACCTTGTTACAGCTTTGGTAATTCCATCACAGCAATTGAAAAGTAGTGAAAGTAGAGGAGCCACCCGACACAGTGAACCTTTAATTTTTAAATGTTATTAAAAATAATTGTCTGCCTTCCTATTTAGGTTGAAACTTTTTTCCTGTATATCGCGAAATGCAAGGTGTAAATTATAATATATAAATGCTTTCTCAAAATATATCATCTTTTGTGTGTAGTTCCTGTTATGGCTTATTTACCGTGGTATTTAAGTATCCATAATAAGTTCTACCTACCTTTATTTAAAATATTTAAACGAACGGTTTAATTTTTTAATTTCTGCTCTTCCATAACCCGGTCATGTGGCTGAAAGGTTAGAATTCGAATATTACACCTCTTCTTTTTCCATTACTAAAATTACATAGCCCTTCCGTTTTAGATGGAAGATTGAATTATGTATGAGTATTATATGAGACACCAATTATGGTACGAATTTGTCATACGGGAAGTTAACCCATTTCCTTCCTCGTACAGAGCATCAGGCCTATCTAAGACAACTATAAATGCCAAGCTAACTAAAAACCTCGATTAAGTTTTTAGCCGGGTTAGATATCGAAATTCTCAATTATTATTTTTTTTTAAACTTTTTTTTGATAATAACTCTAACACTTTTGAACCAACCGTGAATCTCAAGTTTAATAACTACAAAAGAAAAATATTAATTTTAAAGATTAGAGCATTAACTTTGGAATAGAGAACATTTTAAGGGTTTAAAAGTAATGTGATGCTTTTCTTTTAATACTTATATATTAAGGATTAAACAAAATAAGGCTTTATATTAACTCGCTGTAAACATCTAGTTTATCAACAGTCATATGCGTTTTAGGGAACTAATCAAGGAAGCGGATAGACAGAGAAGAAACACATCGCTACTCTTTGTGGCGAGGGTGTATACGGAGGACGCTTAATCTGTTAGAGAAATTCTCAGGTTAACAAATACAATTAGTAATTAGTAAGTGAACCTCCGTTTTGCTCTTTGTACTTTAATTTTTTAAATCGAAATATCTTAATGCTTTTATCTCCTTAAAAAGGCCAATATATGTACATAAGTTAGCTTAACGCAATATACTGTGCACGTTCGCTTATTTTAACATTGTAAAGCAAAAAATATTAGGTTCTGAGGGGACCCCAATTTAACTCTTTTTTAACACCACCGTGAGCTAAGCATTTATAGTAAACAAGAGCACAGTTCCCTAATAAATTCACTGTGGATATGTGACTGTTCTAAAATCTAAGTCTGAAAAAATATAATTTAGACAAAAAGATTTTTTAGAGCTCTACTATATACTTCCATAATCTCTATATAAACCACTAAATACACGTATTACCTTTTGAATTATTAATAAAGTGGGCGAATGTTACTTAACTCTCCATTTACTATCTAGAGCCTCACCTACTGCGCTCTGTACTGTACAGTAGCACGTGCTATCCTTATAATTAAAAACCCTTAGAGCTATAGCTAAAAAATTGTTTCTTGGTAGTACTGCAGCGGGTATGTCAAGAGGAACTGGTTTTTTGTAGTTTTTATAGAAATATTTTCATCAATAATTAATTATTATCAATATTAAATAGTATTGAAAATATAAAGAAATGGATGAAGCCCAGCTTGCCCAATTTTTATCTCTTCAGTTAGGAGGTAAAAAAAAAGACCCCAAAACACTGCAAAGGTTAAACCTTTTGTAAAATATTTATCGTTTTTTATATTTTTTAGTAGTTATAAAGAAGTGAATTTGTTTTTTAAATACGCTTGTATATAAAACACTTAAACTTCGTAACTTTTTTTAATATTTATTAAGCTTATATTAAAACCAAGTTGCTAGACAACTTATATAATTTGTAGGATTGAGCAAAAAAATTTATTTTTAGTAGACACCACATAAACTGTTATAGTCTTATTTAAGCTATGCGAAGGGCGATACTATAGTTTTCAGAAAATTTGACTTGCATAGTTATTTTTCTTATTCCTTAACTTTTTTTAGGGAATTCTTTCGGAATTCTTTACTTTTTGGTGTTAGCGCTTTAGTAATTCACTTTTTTAGTGAAGTACTACTTTAGTTAAATTACAAGAACCGAAATTTATAGTTGCCTATTAAATTAATTTTTATTATCCTGAATAAAAAGTGTTTTCCTATGAAGGAATAGCTCCGGGCCTCTTCCCGAGTTTATTTTTAAAAAAATTTTGTCTGACAGTAGTTTGATTCTAAATTCTTTATAGCACTCAACAACAACGACACTTTTTTCGATTAATACAAACATAAAACTTTGATTGTGTGTGGTGCGTTATGCTAATTGTGCAAGCTTCTTGGAAAAACGCTTCCCCGTCTATCTGAGCGGCGATGCTTTGTTTAAGTTTTAAGTAAATTTGCTTTCCCTGCGCCAGCTGAACACCTTAAATTTCCGTAAAAAGATCTACATACTTTGTTATGATAAAAGATTTACAGCTACTGAGCCCAAATCTACAGCACGCTGCGTGGATCAACGACTTGAATCCCAAAATTTCAATCACTTTATCGTCCGTTCTACTCTTTATATCATTAGTGGTGGCTTTTTTTGTAAGGTTGGTAAGTAAAAAAACCTCTGCGGAAGAAAAGTTGCTTTGACGTTTTTCCAAGGCTTCGAGCCCGCCGCGTAACTTGGGATGTTGAGGAACACGATAGACTCGAGACCCGCTGGGACCGTCAAAGCGGATCCTGTAGAAAAAAGCGGTGTCTAGTTAGCGAGCGGCGATAGAACAAAATAAAAAAGACCGTCCACCACGACGTCCACGGCTTCGTGCAGGGAAGTGTTATGGAACATGCTCGCGAGGGAGTGCAGGGGGTACCTGGGGGGCCGCGTGGGTTCTTAGTCAGCGAAGGGCCGAGACTATACGGGAAGGGGAGGGACCCACCATAAGTACTTATTGAAGCACTGCGTGGCGTAGAGTTTCTTATGTGTCTCCCGTGCCTCGTGGAAACGGAGAGAAACCTTCGCATCCACCCCAAGGCTGAAGTAGTTGTTGAAGATGAGCTTCCTCGAGGGAATTTGGTCAACTTGAGAAGAGAGGATTAGTTAAAATTATAGCTGTGATAGCAAAAGTACCTGAAGGAGTTAAAGGCATCATCAGTAACTTCCATCGATCAAGATAGGCGACCGAGGCGGGATGGTCATAGCAAATTCCCTGTTAACAGTTATATATATTAAGTATATATATAGCGATGCACAAAAATTCATTGCACAAGGATTACTTGTAAAATCTTTTTAAGATGCGAAAATTCGTTACAGCTTCCACCATAATTAAAAGTACGGGCCAAGTCGTTACCGGTTCCAAGAGGTACAACAATTACGGCAGGCACATTCTGAGTCCTGTTTTACATGTTTACAAGTATATATAAAAGAAAAGACAGTAGAAAAGTAAAAACTGACGCCCTGCTGCGATACCTAAGCAGAGAAATAGAGATCTTCACACACTTCAATAGAATTTAAATTTTTTTTATAAAATTGTTATTTTTGATGTCTCGTACGACTTATACACTAATTTACAATTCTGCTAGGACTGAATTTACTAACGTAATTCTTACAATAAAAATTTAGATTGTGTTAAGTTATTTTCGCTTTAGTATAAAGTACGGGTAGCAAAGCTTGTCCATCTCCTGAAGAACCCACGACACCGTGCCGTCGCCTCCCATCACCAGTACCGTGTGCTCCACATCTTTAAACTGGGTATTAAAATATTTACAAAAAAAGCACACGAAGTTAACGAATAAGACTAATAAACAATATAATATTATATATAAAATTTCACCAAACGCAAAGTTTTCCCAGGATCCTCATTGTTTAAAATAACAACCTACACAAGGGCCGGGATATTTAGGAAATAATATATTTGTGATAAAGAGAAAAAAGTCACCTGAGAGGAGTTTAGTCTTAGCTTGTCAGATAATTTAACGGTTAAACGTTTCCCTGTGTTCCCTCCAGATCTAAATAAAAACGTTTAAAATAATAATCAAATATAATACCTAAACTTTGCCTGTAATTGGTTATGACAATAAGGGGTTTTTTGTTAGAATTTAGAGTAAAATCGTGAATTTCTTCACTGTTTACAACCAGAGAAGATCGTAGAGCAAATCTTTGACTACAGAAGCAATTAAAAGTATAATGAAATAAAACTTTCCGATTAAAGCAATGACTAAACACTAACTGAACTTACCATAATTCATCCCAAGACAGAGGAGATGAATCTAAAAGAGTTTAAAACATAAGTTTACAAGCTACATCGAATAACTATTAAAGATACTAACTGGGTAGATAGTCCATTAGCCCAAGGAACAAACTATGATAATAAATTTAGCAAAGTCGCACTATGTGTATATAACGTAGTAAGCATTTAACACTAAAACCTTAATGTGACCACCTGGATGACAATGAAAAGCTAACTACAGTCTACCATATGCAGTTTAAAATAAACCAATGAGATCAATAAATCAGACTTACGTGCTATATGAAAAGCTATTACTTTTCATCTTAGTTACAGTAGCGACCCCAATTTTCTACTTGCAGTTAAATATTTTCGTAAAACTGTAGGTACTATATATTTTTTTAATGTTTATGTAATTATTTTTTGATAAAGTTTTGTATTGGCAAGTTAAAAGTAAATGCCGTCATTAAAGACTAAAATATATGCTAATTCAAAAGACCTTATTTAACTTTAACTTTAGTTAACTAAAGCAATAATATAATACTACTAATAGATAAATATTAATTACTAATTTCCGAAATAGGTTGTTAAACACCAACTATAGTGATATATAGTCAAGGTTAGTGTGTGCTTTAGAATACTCCAAATTTTAGCAATTTAGGAGCTAAATTGGTTTCCAATTCTCGTTTAAACGGGACAATTTAGTTCATAACTATCTTTTCTTATAACGACTGTGGTAGTTATTGGCATAAATAAATATTACTTCTATCAAATTTTTCACCACGCCAAAAAGTGACGAAGTATCAAGTTCTAATACATCCCCCCTCCTTAGTAAATGATTTCATTTTTATTACAAATAATTGGATACATAATGTATTCTCTCACGACCCCAAATCTATAAAACAAATTTCTCTTGGGGGTGGCGGGTCCGAATCAAGCGATCGAATTCATATCTGCTAGATTCCCCCACATGCAGCTAGTCAACCAACCACTGGCGGACTTTTTCGAACGCAGCATCAGCCTCAGAGTAAAATGAAGGAAATGGAACTATAGATTCAACCTGTAACTATCAAAGGAGATATAGCGCCTCCATGATGTACTAATGCTAGCTTTATGCTTTTCCAGTATTAAGAGCAGTCCATTAGAACCGTGAGGATACACAACCTTTTGACTCTGCTATGTACAAGATGTCTCTAATAACACCCTTATGACAGGGCAAGGCAACCACGATCTTCGTTGTTTAAGCATTCCTCTAAAGGTGAGATAAAGGCAAGAGTGCTCAACCTCACTATATAATTTCAGCTTAACCCAAAGGAAAGCAAAGATAGTAAAAGATTATTAATCATCACGATATATATCTGTTATTACATTTGTCGTGTAATCAACCCTTCCACCAGCGAACTTAAACCAACAATCACAAACCCATTATCATAAGCTGAAACTGTAAAAGTCGTAGGTACTATAGAACCCACAGAAGTTCTCTGGTCTGCCAGAGTTTTTACCATTTTGTGATAAGAATGATAGTCAAGACTCTGAGTAACTGTACTGTAAAGAATTTATTTATTATAACGACGTGCTAACCAATTTTATAAAACATAGTTTTTAATACTTGTCAATAATCTATGAAAAGTATTAATAATCCAAAGCAGAATTCCCATACCAATTTTATATGCTACGTAGAGCTATAAATAACAAGTTGCCTAGTTTTAAACTTTTCTTAATACAGCTCGTGCGAGAATATAATAATATATACGCTGTAATTGCTAAGTAAAAGAACTATAATAAATATAACTATGTGAAAAAAAGTAAATCTACCTTACATATGTAGTAAAAAAGTTAGCAAGAGATAAATAAAAACAATAGCTGCGAACTTGGCACTTTTTACACCATTTTCAGAAGATAATTAACCAGATTTCTTACAAAAAGTCATATAAAGGTCCACAATGTAAAAACTACATAGTGATACCGTTCTTCTTACGTGGGTCTGAGTAAGTAAAAATATTAAAATACTGTATATACGATTGGTAAACAACAATATTGTAAAGAATGATATAATGACAGTAAAGAAACATATAACATAGTGAAACTATATAACAAAGCCCCCATGAATCTAAACAATTAAAAAAATTATTTTATAAATAATATAATACGACTTTAATTAAAAAAATTAAATGAAAACATTACACCGAAAAGGTACCCAGACTGGAAAAGACATAAATAAACTGAAGTAATAAATTTGTAGTACAGAGGCTGCAGTTTTATCAAAATATATTTTATACTTATATAGATGACGGCGAACAGTTTCTGAAACTAGCGTAGTAAATGCTTTCTATTTAATACAGGCTTTATCACTGCCAAAAATATATTACTTACACTGACTCACTTCTTACTTTACTTAAAGTTCATTAAAAAGCTCCAAGCGAAGGTAATGACTTTTTCAGTTGCACTTAATGCAAAAACTAGGGTCAACGTTTTATATAATAACAAAAATGTGAACTTGATAAGTCGCTAGCTATAAGTACTCGTACACGCACCCTTGCAACCTATATAGATACCCTCGCACACAAGTTAAAATCGTGCAAACAAGCGTTGAAAGTAAAAAAATAAGAAATAATGTGAGTGGATAGAATGTAAGAATCACTCACATGTCACTACTTTTATAAGAGACTACAATTTATTCTACAATTTTTGTTTTTAAGAAATGCTGCTTGTAATTTCCGCGAGATTTTACTCTCATGTATATCGAAATAATAGTCATTTTTATTTATCGATCCTTTTTTTAAAACACAATAAACTGGATAGAGCTTTGTTTTCTTCTTCTCCAGTTTTTGATCTTTCTTCCAAAAATAACGAAACTGAAGGATACTCCAAGCTTGCATTGAATAGTAAAGCATCCTTTGAGTATGACGAAGCAGTTAAAAAAGACAAGAAAAAGGGGGCTTCTTTTAGTCCTATAGCCGTAAATTTTATAATTATCTTTTTACTTATTAATTTTCATATACGTGGGTTGACTTTATATTACTATAACTTTTATATAGTTATTTATGTTATTTTTATTAATATTAAAAGCTTCTTAGCTTTACTTCAATTCTTTTAACGGGTTGCTTTCTTTACTTTGGAAGACCTGAACTTGATTCCCTAAATCCTAATGAAAGCTGTTAGTATTTCAACTTTATTGAGCAATTTTTAAAATTTTTCAACTACCTTTTTATTTATATTATACAGCTATATCTCCCGTCGCATTTGCCAATAGAGCGTGGCGCAGATTGAATAATTTATATTATGTGTTTATTATGTAAAAAAAAATTATTTTTATAGTATTTCATTTCAATCGTTTAGTCCTTCGCTGCTCCTTCCGAGAACAAACTTCTACCTGATAAAAATCCTGAGTTACCTCCATACACCCTGCTAATTGAAATTGATGATGTGCTTATTAAGACGGAGTGGACTGTTTGTTTTTGTAAATCTCCTCGGGTTAGGTGTCTTTTAAACAGTTTCACCCCCCAGACTGAACACGGTTGGCGTGTGAAAAAGCGACCCGGCGCCGTTCAGTTTTTAAATTATCTTTGCCAATTTTACGAGATTGTTCTTTTTACATCCTCCTCCGCTATGGTTTGTATTATAGCCCCCATCGTGAGTTTTATAGTTCATTTATGCTATGCTGTTAAAATAAGTAGAGTGCCGCTCCCTATGTGGCCGTTTTAAATAAGTACGGGACTGTTTCATATGCTCTATATAGGGACTCCACCCGTTACGAAAACTTTACTTTTATTAAGGTCGGTTTGTTTTTTACTGCGGTATATCTTACTAGTAAAGTTTGAGTACCCGTATAGGATTTGAGGTACTTGAATAGAGACTTGTCGAAAGTAGTTCTGGTAGACACCGACGAAAGCCACTACGCATTTACTCCTGAAAACGGCTTATGTCTCCCCCGCTGGGATGGTTCAGCGGATGACAAAACCCTCATTGAGCTGCTCCCTTTCTTTGAAGGTTCGCGTTATGCAATTTTCCAGCGCGGGGTAGTGTTACTCTCGCTGGGTATATTAGCCTTGGCCCTTAGCGATCTTGGTGATTTAAGGCCGACGCTCTCTCACTATGCCGGAAAGGACTTCCACAGCGAGTTTATAAAAAATCAGCGTCTTTTAAAGCTTCAAGAAAAGTACTTTATTTATAATATAAAGATTTGGTTGTTAATTTTTTGTTTTCTATTTTTATAGAGAAACTCTGCAAAAAAATAAAGACAGAGTCGAACGGTGGTCCTTTTCTTCACTTTGGCCGAGTCGCAGGAATTTTCGCGAAGGTTATTTTTGGGTCTACGTAGCTCGTTACTTAAATTTTGTAAATGTTTTACTATTGACAGCGGAATCGCTGGTTAAATCTGTTGAGGACGAGGTTTTGGCTTTTGAGAAAAAAAAAAAAGAAGAACTCCAACAACAAAAGAAAATCCCTAATTAACTACTCTCTTTATTAATCGTCCAGTTTTTAGTTCATGTTATTCTCGCCTTTAGTATCGGAAAACTACTAAATTATTCTTGTCATCTCTAACACCGGAAGACCTATTTTTATAATTTATTAGATTTTTAGGGTACCTTATGTAGTTATTAATTGAATATTAAAATTTACCATTACGGAGGTTTACTTTCTGGCTCATATTTAAAAATTTTATATTTTACGGCTTAATTTTGAGGCTAATTTACTTGTAAGTCAGAACCACGTGTGAAGACGTTGGGTATTAGCATCATCCAATTAATTAATTTTTTTAAGTTTGCTTAGTTTTGCAGCCCTCTCAACTCTTTTATAACGATTAAATTAATTCGTAATTATAATGCCGGCGATGGCATTGGATCACTTGTGCTTTGAACCTCGTAATTTTTGACTCCTCCGCCTTTTTTTAGTGGTATAAAGGTGGATTAGGCGGGCATACTGCTTCGTATGGCTTTTGCGCGGGTAGCTGCCATCTATCCATACTACTATTTTGCTTTCGATAAGAGCCATGTACTTCTCTGTCGCGCATCACCTTCTGCATCCACGACTTAATGTTTTGATCTTCCTCCAATCCAGCCGTCCTACTACCTCAACATTTACAGCTAATTTCGATGTGCTTGCTAGTTGGTGCCGTTACTTGGAGCCTCTTATTACGCAACACAGAGCAAGGTACTTTTCATAATAAATATACGCTTTGCGCTAACAACCTTGTTGACTTTTAACGGCATGGACATTTAGCGGTACCCTTAGGTATTTCACCTAAGGGCATTTCAATTTTTTTTTTTTTGTGTTCACTAGTCAATTATCAGGTGGTCTAGTTCAGGTAGCGATTTTAGCGTAATATTCTCTCTCTTTGCAAAGTTTCCCTACATTCGCTCAATTATGACATAAACATTTTCCCTCCAGCAGTATAGCGTCCTCGCCTCAAGTGCACCTCAACATTTTGAAACTGCCGGCCAATCTTAAAAGCAGTGCCGTAGCCGCTTACAACGGATACTGCACACGCTAACCGTCCTTTAGCGGGAGAACTAATCACTTTCGAGTTTATATACCTTAGTGTGCAAAGTTGGGTGTTTATGTTAACCACAAAGTACACAAAAACAGATCAAGAAAAAAAAAAACTTGTACTTGTAGGCAATTGGATCTGTGAGCTCTAGATTGTTCGAAGTTGTTAAGTGAATTAGCACCTGGAAAAATCCACAAAAATAATTATTTAGATGATAGAGGCTATTAAGTACGGTAGATCTGGTGTCAGCTAGTTTTACTGCATTGTACATTCAACGCAATAAACATTTCTGTATTTTAGCTTTCTACTTAAAACGTCTTTATATATACTTGTGCGAGAGTTCCAGCGTAAGGTTTCCGTACTTAATTATGTTACTTTCTTATATCGCAACGGATTAAATAGTTCCTAAAGTACCTCGCAATTGCTAAACCTTTAGATGCCTATACTAGTATCTGGAACGAAAAGAATATTAATATATAGTCTGTAATTTTAAATTTAGTATTAATGTAAGAATTTAGATTTCATTATGGTGCGCGCACCGCGCTACACAGTTAAAAATTGCAACAGTGCATGCAGCGAATAGAGTTTAAATCCTCAACTTTCCCGAACATATTCAAATTTTAATAAAACACCTGTGAAATTTTAGCTTATAAGTAATCCAATCTCTTTTTCATTGTCTCGTTAACAGTACCTGGCCGTCGCGAGGCTAACGAAAATAAAGCCACTTCTATACGGATCTTTTTTTTCTTCTTCTGTTACTGAATTATTTACATCTAAGGTTGACACACTACAGTTATTCAAAATTAGAAGAGGGTCTATAGTATTGCTAAATCTGATTTACAATTTGGAAAAGAAACCCTCTGCGTTTATGGTGTCGTCAAGTCATTCCCGTTATAGGTTATGAACAAAGATTTTATGTAACTAATCCAATAAAATTCAATGCGTTATATTAAAATTTATAATAATACCCAATTAACAATGATTTACAAATCTATCTAGATATATAGATTATTTAATTATATATTTAACTTTGAAAAAATAAACAGTGACCGCATCGAAATGGGTTTCTCCCTTCTGGTGATGGGCTCGTAGTCGGGGTGACCTGGCGGCAGTGGGTGCTGGCAGGTATCTTCAGATGGCCTCAGGTCTTGCGCCCCTCCCGGTGGTGGTTTTTAGCGGTCATCCGCCGCACTAGGTCGCATTGCAGGGTTCCGGGCCGGATATTTTCCGCTTCTTTTAGTTTTCTGGGACGGCCGTTATAGCTCTATAAAGAGCGTATCCCTGGTGGACGCTCGTGCTCCAACCCTGCAGAAGAGGGGAATTCGTAGTAAGCGGCTTAAGGTCTTAAGAAGACCGGGCGTAGCATGCCAGTGTTAAAAAAAAGTGACCGCATCGGTTTATATCATTAAGTCATCTTTACTTCTCCTGATTTTTGTTTCATTTTATTTTTATTATAGAACCCTTACATATATATAATTGTCCGTATTAATTTTTATATCGGACAAAGTATTTATCTGCCTGGGACGCACCTTGAAGTTATATTAAATGTTAATTTACTTGAGGTAATATTGACATTAGGGAAAGAAATATATAAGAAATAAGTATACTGTTAAGAAAATTTAAAAAAATTTCGTTTACTATAATGTGCTGTCTTATAAAAATTATACAAGAATTAAAGTTAATTTTGGAAGAAAAAATTATAGATTTTTTTTTACCAAACTAGAAAGCTTTGCTGTAGAAACCACAGTTGTGGTCCACCTAGAATAAAGAGAGCTCCTATAGTTAATTTAACTAACAATGTCTTGAACAGAGGTGTTTATAGTATTGGGGTTAGTAAATGGGTAAGTAATTTGGTTTAGCCCCACTGGGCCGTTGAACGATACATCTCATATAAAAAAGTATAAATACTCTTAAGTTTTTTAATAAATGAGATTAATGTTTATTATGTATTTGGTGGAGGCAGGTGTGGAACCTTGGGTTCCTTAAAATCAGTTGTATTCATCAAAGGAGTTTACGAAATGCATGTTGAAAAGTAGTGAGGCATGTACTGCCTAATGGATTCGATGTACTACAAAGGAAAAGTGATTATGACAAATTTAACTATAAGTTGGTGGGGGTTGATGATGATACTCTCTGTGAACCTACTAGATCTGTTAAAAAAAGAATTATTAAAGAAGGGCGCAAAAATGGCGCCGAAGCCCAGAAATTTTTCACTGAGCATCATTTTGCGAGGAATACTTTAAAGAAGTTGGTAATACTGAGAAAGAAATGGGTTAGTTCTCTGTTAATGAGAAATAGCAGTTAGTGAGATTGAAAACTGGTGGTATGACGGGATCAATGTTTAAAAATTAGTACAAAGAATTTATAAACTGAAATGGGATCCTGCAAAAGTCGAGTTAAAAGATTATTTTAGTCCTGTTCCGAATAGTTATGTAATAAATGATAAGTTAAAAAGCAGAGTGAGACAACGAGAATACGAAAATTTTTTGAAAGTAGAATTACTAGAGTTATCAACAGACTAGGAGTGAATTTATGAGCAGGTAGTAGTTTTAACATGAGATGGCTAAAATTTCCGGAGAGGAGATACAACTAGAACCGAACCTTATATGAGAAAGTGCGATAACTTGAGAGGTTTGAACAAACAATGCGTTGGGTACTGCGGTTCTAAGATGGGTAGTCCGCGTTCCTCGGTGAAAAATTCAAGAAAATTCGGCCGTCTGGGTTATCGACACGTCATTTCCAGGTGGGTTGCTAGGAGTTAGGGTCCCGCGTACCACAAATGAGAAAGAAAATTTTAGAAAGGGTATCAAGATCTGAGGTAATAAGTGGGTTGCCGGGCCTTATAAGCTGCAATAACCGGTATGGGCCCCTGGCTAGTTAAGTAGAGGGGGTTCCAACCTTTTCAAGGCTTTGCAGGGCTGGCAAAGATGACACACTGTAGCGAATGTTTCGCCTGGCTAAAACAGTTGTGTCTCCGCCCCCATAACCAGGCGATTCTGGCGGTAGTCGACGAGTTGCAGAGTTTGAATGAAACGTTAAGATGAGCCTCACATAATACATAGATCGATTGTTTCGCGTTGCTCCAAATCCTGCAACTCTTGTTTCCTGTAAAGAACGCCGTTCTGCACTTTAAAAAGATGGGTATGATAAAGTGCTCGTGGTTTTCAAACTAATTTAAAAACCTTAATCTGTTTTTTTTAATATTATTGATAAGGATGTTGTCAACATTGAAAGCACTTGTCTTCATGGTTAAATTCGCGGTATGAGAAATTGACGGAGTTACGCTAAAAGGGCTGTTTTTAAAGCGTTGGTAAAGCAGTTTGATGGCTGGTGTAGGTCTTCACGGATAATGTTTTTAGCAGGATAGATAGCGAGTGGCTTCACCCCAATCTGCACAAGTGGCAGGACTTTATCATACTTTAGTGAAAATTTGCCTCGCGGAGAGCGAGATGTCTTGTATGCGTAAGTCTCCCTGGACGCTTTGGACGTCGGATCGCTATAGATTATGCGAATGATAACTATTCCTTTGGTGGTTGGCAGACGAAATGTGGTAGCGCTTCTTCACACATAAGCGAAGTGATGGCTTGAGACTCGCCTGCTGTGTGGGAAAAATCTTAATTCCTTAACGTAATTTCCTACACTTCCTATTTCGAAATCATCGGCTTGCAGAAGATTTAAAAATTTAGTTACTTTTTTCGCAGAATTATTTCACTTAATAGAAATTGCAGCCGCGCAAGGTGGATGGGGAATTGTTGGTGGTATTTCGGGTTTAGGGAAAAGTATTACATTTTTAAGTCAAGACTATCTTCGTGCTCTCTAAAAGGTATATCTGCGCCTTTGCATATTTTAGTCACTGTTACTATTAGTAAAATTGAGTTTTCAGTGATTATACCTAAAATTTCTTTAATACGGTCGTTACAGTCAGCAAGGCTACTTGCCAAATAGTATTAAAAAAATTTATTACGACCACCACATGACTACCACTTATTTTTCTAAATTAGTAATACTATTATTTTCACTATTATTAATATTGGTGTAATTAATGTCGTTGATCTATTTTTTAGTTTTTCTATTATAAAGACACTTCCTTTATTCTACTATATACCTTCTTTTTAAGGCTCCTTTAGTGTTTGGAGAGCGTGATTGGTAGGAGAGATTTTTTTTAAATCCTGTAACTTCACTTTTACAACCCAGAAGTTTTTCAATAATAGCTAATAGTATTTGCTTTTCGTAAATCGACTTCCAAAAGAACTTATTCTAAAAAGGTGTGATATTTACAGTAAAGACTAATTTAAATTAAATATTTATAGGAAAGCTGTAGTATAAAGTTGAAGTGCACGGGCCACATCCAAAAAAATTTTTTTTTAATAACTTTGACTATATTCTTTGTGTTGGTATATAAATATTTTTAATTGTTACTGTTATACTTCCACTATAACGTAGTATTTTTTTTAGTTTTTTATTGCCACTTCAGTTTAACTGCTAACCTAATTTTTTCTACTACCCGTTTGTACTATAAAAATAAATATTAATTCTGTTCAACTATGTAATTCCATTGCAATTCAATTTTCAACTTGCAAAATTTGTGGACAAATCCTACGGGACGCTTTTCATAAATTAGAATAATAGTTAATAGATTAAAATTAGCAATTACCGCCTAAAAAAGATTATGATATAACCAAAAAATCGGGGGACCTAATGTTATCTCTGATAAAAAACTTAAAAAGCGGTCATTTGAATACAAATTATAATGAGCTGCCTCACCTGGGCTGGGGTTCAAGAAACGAGGGATGACGAGTGACTGCCCTAGAACTCGTGATTCGAAACGTTAAAAATGCATTGGGATGGAAATAACTTGTAACGTTTATGTGTTAAATACATAAAATATTTAATGCAAGAAAGGTGCTAATTTACAACAATTCGCCAACCCCTTCGGGTCATATTTTTAGTTAAATAGAGAAGCTGTGCACGATAAAAGGCTTTTATATTTCCTATCCCTTAAATTACGAATTTGCATAAAATCATAACCCTTTCGCAGAGTGGGTGATTAATTTTAATGTTATATTATTAGAACAGTTTTATAGTAGCGCTAAGTACTTTATTGCAAACTGGAAAAAGCCACAAAATCGAAGGCAACCCTATGTTTTATTCTTAAATATCTCCTATAACCAACACTTATTGGAAAGTAAACTAGCAATTGTCTTGAAGGCCCTGCTAAGGCTATAAGGTCAGCATTAGAAATCTCAGGGCCCATACAATTAGAAAACTTGCAATTTCATGGTAAAATTGGTCATATTAAAAAAGTTAGCAAAGAAATAATTGTGGCACAACTTAACTCAAATTTTTAAAAAATAATCCGAACACAGATGAGAATAATTGTTTATACTGGCGCCTATCCTCGTTCATTAAAAAAAAAAAAGCTGTAGGCTGTTGCCCGGTATGACAAACATATTTACATAATGAACGACCGAACTTTGGCTGTTATCTAATTTCTTTCGATCGTAGTGGTCATTAGTAAAATTTAAAAATTATCTTAAATCTGTAGGTAAAGTAAATAAGGAAAGATTGAATATCTGCTTTAAGAAAATAGGGTATTTATAAATAAGGAAGAGAGGTTGTGATCAAGGTAAAGAAAATATTTTTTTATCAGTGGTCATAATGTAATAGTACAGTAATGACCAGAGAATCTAATATTGTGAAGTGTGATTATATCATTATCATGATGTGAGCATATAGTTAACCTTACTTAGAAAGATACAGTAATTAGGAATATGAAATCTACCAAAATGTGATGGAGAAGAAGAAAGTTAAATATGCAAGAGAAACTAAGAACCGACGAATTTAGGGCAGTTATTGTACCTTGACATTCTGTATTGGGGCATAACGGCGTATGGGGGACAAAACTATGTTATAGTCGCAACTGGCGTTAGATCTAAACTCGTTAACAATAACTATGCGAAGTCTAAACATGAAGTAAAAAATTACTTGTTCACTGGGTAAGAAGGCACCATTAATCCATAAAAAATTTAAAAATAAATGAATTATTATTGCTTGCCGTAATTCAGGAAACTGGAACCGCCAGGGACAGTGTAATTTACAAATGATATACTTGTTCTAGAACCTCAAAATGTTGCTAATTGAGTGAACCATTGAGACATAGCCCAACATGACGTAAATTAATAAATGTAAACTACTAAATAAAAATTAGAAGTGAAGTTTGGATTTACATTTGGCGGAAAAAGTTATCATAAAACCTCTGTGCTAAAATTTTTTTTAAGGCCCTGAAATATTCCTATTTACTCATTGACTGCGCCCCTCCTCCGTGTGAAGTTAGATATCTTAGGATTAAGCGCTTGAAGATAATATTTTTTCTAAACTGGTAGACTTCGATGCAAAAAATGCTTATACTAAATTTATTAGCAGGGTTCATCTACAGACCTTAGAGGTCTAACATTTGATATTAGATAATGTAAGTTTTCAGCAAAGAAACCTTCTTCTAAACACCTTTATAAAAAGGAAAATGCATTTTAAAAATTATTGTGGCTTTATACGGTCTAAAAGAAATCAGCTGGACTATTTTACAAAGACTTACTAACAAATTAAAAAGGTTTGGTTATATTTAAAATGAAACTGTTGAACGTACGTTCTACTTACACAGTTATTTAACAATTATAGTTATCCATCTTGATGACCGTCTAATATCTAAAGAAGGTTTTTTTTTATTAGTAGACTAAACGTAAAAATTAAAGATTTTTTATTAAAATTTTACTTTGAACTCAAAAAATAAATGTAGACTACCTTTGCCCACCTTCGGTAAAATAAAACCCCTTACTGTCGAGGGCACTAAGGCTGGTATTATAGTCTAAATGAATCTTTGCGAACTATTGCTGATAGCACGAAGTCAGATATTTTATACGTAATATCTATGTTGAGTCAATTTCTCCACTGTAATAATGAAGAACTTTTGGGATTGACACTTAGTATTCTTAATTACCTCTCTTAAACAAGACACCTTTCATTTTGTATGAAGTAAAAAACATTTCCTTAGTTGAAGGCCACTATGATTATTTTTAACTAATTCCTATACTATAAAACTACTATATGTTATAACGATATTATTAATGAATCTTCATTGCATATGTTTTAATATAGACTCAGCAAATATAAATAAATCTTTTTGTAAAGTTGAGTACAATGCTTTGAGGAAGCCTACATCGAATAACTTAGCTAAGAAATATACTCCTTAAAATTTTACAAACTATATAATTTGAGTGAACTTTAATAAAATAAGAGGTAGGAAAGAATATGGTAAAGGGGGACGCTTTCAGTAAGAGAATAAGACATAATGGCATTGTTTATCATTACTTTAAAGATAAACTTCGAAATGAAAATACTCACATTGAACTTATACCTGCAAGACTTAATCTGGCGAATATATTTAAAAAGACCCTTTCATTGCAAAAACATAACTTTACGATAACTGCTTTATTAAAACTAATAGAGAGTATGGAGCTATGAAAAAAGGAAAGCTACCTAAAAAGTAACTTTTTTACTAAAATTTCCAGAACTTTTTTAAATTATTTAAATTATTAAGGTTTCGGTATATGTGACGCAAACTAATAATTAAGTAAAAGGCAAGAAGAAAGAACGATGGCAGCAATGCTGGTTGATATCCTTAAAAGACTTCGGGTCTAGTACTAGACCCTTCGTTAGCGTTGTGGGGTAGGAGCAACACCCCAGCCTTGGTTCCTCCGTTAACTACTATTTGACGCCGTCCCTAATGACGTCGTCGTATAAATTACTTAAAGTAATTTAACTTTAAAAGCCTTTGTTCCCCTGATACAGAGAGATACTTATTCCAGAAGATTGAGAAAATTGCAAAACACCATTCATAATAATGGTGCCTTTATCTTTAAGCACACCAAGAAGGGTTAAAGCAAACTCTCCCGGTGGTGGTTTTTTAGCGGTTTTTCCCTGCAACTACTGATTAAAAGTTCGTGTATTGAGTTGTTCGACACCATCGGGCACCAAAAGTCAATATAAAAAAAATTCTTTTTAAATAATATTAAAATAAAAAATAGCGATCCGGCCTGCAGCCGCTAAGTTTTTTAATTAAATAAATACTTCATTTTGGGCGGAAAACGATAAAAAAAAAAATCCGAAAAAAGGTCAAAAGAGTGTCTACTCCCTGTAAAATTAGAGGTTGACTATCACAGCACTTTATTATGGGAATTTAAAAAATTTTTAATTTTAGAGAGCACGACTTTACGAGAAGCCTTAATGTTTTGCTGATCATAAGCGGCAGTATATAAGTTTAGAGGCTTTGAAGAAAATAACCAATTATCGACTGGAGAATTCACAAGTTTTAAACCCAAAATAACTTCGCCTACTTTTTCTCATCATTGAAAAAGGTAGTATGGAATAAGCGGGAGAAACTACCGTCGTTTTCTTGCTCTGCCTCTTCCAGAAAGTTCTTTAATAGTTCAAACAAGGACTTTTCTTGGGAAACCAGCATCAGTTCTCTTTTATGTACTCCATCTGCTTAATAAAAATTCATAAAGCGAGATAAGTTTTCTATTGTTCAGCTGATCTGTACAGTTAACTTACGAAAACCATTAAAACAGAACTACTTTTAGGTCACTAATAGGTGTTACTGAGTGTTCACGGGATTGATACTTACACACCAAAACTGTGTTCATAGAACGAAATTTATATGATTTTCGAAATTTTAAAAATGAACAGAAATAAACACAAAGTTTTAAAAATTGAACAGTCGGTTAAAGTTGTTAAAGTAATGCTTTTAACGATAACCTTATTTGATAAACTTACTTGCTTTAACAACTTACAAGAAAACTTGTACAGCTATCAGCCTTAAATAGCTATATTACATAGTCCTTTCACGTATTTAAAAGCCGTCAAAATTTACTAAAACATTAAACCAAGAAAAGAAAAACTAAGTTCTGCTAAGCTGGCAAACCTATATATTAAAGTTCTTGCGCGACAATAACTTTAATAACTACTGTAAAAAATATGTAGTATTTTTAATAAATATCCATAGTTTATACTAGTATATAAGTAGACTGCAACTAATATGTGCTTGTTCAATATCTCATTTTTGAAAAGGCTACTCTCCGAAAATTTCCAACAAAGTGTTTAACTGAATGTGCAACAAAAAGCATGTATGATTTTAAATCCTTGAGCTACAATAAATTTGTCGAACAATGACAAAGCAGTATCGAATATTTGTTTTTCGTCATAACGTGGTTTAAAAGCATTAAGTTAGACTATCACTCTTAAAAAGCTCAAAAAGTAACAAAAAAAAATAAATGCTTTTCAATAACAAGGTTCGTTATAAAGAAATCTATGGACCGCTATCTTTATGATGTCCAAGTGGTACGTAAATTACCATCGCAAGGGAAAAGCGTTACTTATGAGCAATTAAAAATATTTAAGGAATAATTAGAATTTTCTCCTAAATGCAAGGATTCCTTCGAACTTTTAAAAATTACTATATGGGAAGGTGGCACGTATTTAAATTATATCGAAAGTAATCAAGAAGACAACGGAATTTACCTTCGAAGCTAGTCAGCACGACAAGCACATTAAGATGACGGGCCTCAATGAAGCCGAATAATTCTTTGATAAAGTTTTCTCTATTTCTTAGGTCAACCAAAGGGCAACATAACGAACTAAAAGCATTTTTCAAATAAAGAAATTTTAAAAAATTAAATAAAGTATATAAATCAATAAAAGAAATTTATTGTAAAAAAGTAAGGGGTCGTAAGGAAAAACTTTGTAAAGTGAAAAACTATAAAAGTTTTCTGGTGCAAAAGTACACATTTTTCTAAAAAAAAATTTTTTTTTTTTTTAAAATATGCCTTGACTTCTTCAATATGCGCCTGTGACTCCCAAAAGAGTCGCCGTGCGAGAAGTGTTTAGAGTTATAATTCATAAATAAATTAATTAAACCAAAGTTTAGCTAGCTTACCTACTAAGGGCAGGCAGCCTTTTAACTCAATACTTTAAGAGTTTTATAAAAATTTTACTATCAGATAATTTAAGTTAACTTTTAACCCTACTTTAATTTTTTTAAATTTTTCTTAGTTTTTAAAACCATTGAGATTAAGCTAATTATACTCAACCTCCACTTAACTATGATTTATAGACTTTTTAGTACCTAAAACCTTTAAAAATTACTTAATAGCAATATCTTTTTTCAACTTCTATAAACTACTAACCAGATAATTAATAAATTTTCAATTTTAAAGTAGATTTTTTTCAGTGTAGTTACCTAACTCAATTTACATCTGCTTAGTAGCAATATTTATTAGCAACTCTATATGCTACTTATTAACATATAATAATACATCACTTTCTATTTTAAAGTTCTTAAGATTTTTTAAAACTTGCTTAGTAGCAGTGCCTCTCTTTAACTTTTACAGGCTACCAACCAATTTTAAAAACTCACAACTTTTTGAATTTAATTTTTTTTTTAAAATAAAATTACTTTAAATATTTGAAATAGCTTGGCAGCTATACTTTTCTTTAACTTGTACAATCTGCTAACAAACAAACTATAATAACTTTTTACTTTGAAATTTATTTTTTTTTAATTTTGTAGTTACCTAAAACCAATTAAAATGTGCGGCAAGCTTAGTTCTTTGTAATCTTTTTTTAGCAGGTCGTGGATTTTTAAACTTTTTATGTCTCTTCGAAGCGATAATAACTTATTATATATAGCAGAACGCGATGGTTGAAACTCCTCAACAAAAAAATCTAAATATATTATTTGCTTGATTTAAAGAAATTTTTTTTTCATAAAGTATAATCGTTACAATACCTTGACGCAAGGAAGTACTAAAAAGTAAATTTTCAAGAGCTTCAACCATAAGAAGATCTTCTTTGGTAGATTTTCCTTTAGCAAAACTTAAATTTAACGTGTCCAGTAGGATGGCCGAATACAAAAGAATTGAAATTTCAGGATAATCTAAAAATAATTGCTGGCAACGGCAGGTGTTTTATTATAACTTTTAAAAATAATCTATAAAATGATGTAAGAAATTGGTGCAGATCTGTTATATATGGCATAGCTTACCGAATTATTAATTAAAATTTCTCTTGTAACAAGTGTAGCGCAAGAGCCGACCGCCTCAATAACACGAAACCGTGAAGAAACAGTATATAACTTTTCATCTACATGATGGTCAATTATTTCTTGAACAGCACAATTTCTGAAAATCTTAAAAAAGATTATAAAAGTTTAAATATAAATAAAGAAAAATTAAACCCGTTCTTCAGTAGGAGAGAGGACGTTATGATCAAGTAAAGAGAGAAAAACACGGTTTTCATGTACATATTGCTTAACAAAGTCACAACTAATGTCGTCCAAAAAAATGAAGTCATCTATAATTAAATGAAACAGAATAAACGTAACATATAATTATTTATTATAAAATTAGTTACCGACACTAAATTTAAGAATTTTAAACAAATAAACAACGTCAGTTCTCAAAGAAAAATCTTCTCTAGGAATGCAAAATAAAGGAAAAATAACTAATTCGTTTTCTAAAGCTGATTTTATGGTGTGTAAGTGAAGAGCGTAGGCTAATGTGGAGGCAACCGAATCTAAATCACAAGCTTGATTACCTATACAAAACTTAAAACTTATAAATTGTAAATAACGTTAACTATTATAATAGTATATATAACACCTATTGTTTAAAGACTTCATACTATTTAAGGGATCTAAGATGCTTTTAAAGGATTTAAAAATATTTTGCAGAGTCATGTTTCTAAATTATATTGTTTTGAGCCGCCAGGCTATAAGGACTTTTTAACACCACTATCGAAATGTGTTACCTAATTTTGTTTAATAATACGTTTAACCCTTTCAAAGGGTTATGAACGACATACAATTAGCTTGACTTTTACGAGTAAAGGCAAGAAGCTTAATAAACGTATTTAACGGTGAACTTAGTAATAACAGCCGAAACTTTTGTGGAACATGAACAAAGTAAAATTGGCCAATAAAAGCCAGTACTACTCTGAAAAAGTTTAATTAAACTTTGGCTTTATGGTTTACCAAATGAGCTTGCCTAATAGTATATAGCGATCAGACTTAGCGTTTCTTCTTATGAAGATTATAAATGTAAAACAATTTTGTTTACAATCAAAAGATTAAAAATTTTTAACGCAATTATCGTACTCGGCTTATATATTAGTCGCTTTTCTCCCTCAAGGAAATTTAAAATTTATTTATTCCGGGCTTAATATATATGGCCACCTTTCTAATGAAGTAGCAGTCATGCTTTATTTTTTGTTGTGCATCTCTCTGTTAACTTGTTCTGTACATACTTAACTTTTATTAAATACCGATTTTTGGTTTTCATTAATTTATATACTTATAATGGTATTTCCTGTGCTCGATGGGGTCGAAAAACACCAACTTAACGAGCTCTCAACAGAATGATAGCGTACAAAATAAATTTAATCTTGAACCAAAACAATTTCTTATATATTCACATACATATTCATAACCTCTAAAGCTAGGCTTTACTATAATACAGCAAAAAGCTAAACTACATTGCACGTACTTCAATAGCGGGTTCCCTTCCACGGTTCGTAATGGGTCGTTCTGCCAGTGATGGATTGGTTTGTGAACAACCCGTTCGTAGGATACCATTACGTCTGAAACGATAGACAGGGGTTTAAGCTGGTAATCTTAATGTAAAACATCGTTTCAGTGTAACTACAGCGCGTTCGTCAAGATTGGCCGGATACAATACACATAAACCTTACTTATTGCGCAATGAGAGCTTACTTTTCGCACGAAGTAAAGGATAGAGATTTAAAGCGGGCGCCATGACAGCTTATTGTTGATGATGAACCCCGAATACCCTCCCTAGGGACCCTGGGATTACTCCCTCTTCATAAGTCAGCGGTAGTAATGGTGCAATGTGTAAAAGGGCTAATTATTTGCGTTAAGTAATAATTTAACAATGACACCAGCTGGCAAACGTCACTAGGTAACACTGCTGAACTCTGACGCAAGATGGCAGGCATCATTAACGAAAGGTAAGTTAACGAATCAAAAGAAGCACATAAAGTCAAATAGGAAGGATGATAGTAAAGAGTTTTGTGGGGCTCCGGTAATTAGTATTTCTTTGGGGAGTATGTATTTTCCATTTGTGTATTTTATATAAGGTCCTTAAAGTAAAATTTAAAATAGGTCAGATATATAAATCTTTCATGCCGGGTTGAGAGTAGTTGTCCTAGCTCGCATTGAACGCGCAAACTTAAGGTTGTGGCCTCGATTCCCACCAACGCGACTCTCTTTTTCAGTCTTTTGAAGGTTGCATTCTTAACGTCGTCCTCATAAATTCTGGTAAAATACGTAAATCCGTCATACCTGGATTAAAAAATGTAGTCCTAGCTAAAAGCATTAAACGCGCAAACTATAGGTGGTGTAGGATAACAACTCTCGCACTTACATATTTAATCTCTTGCAAACCTCTTAACTATTAAGCTACGAGGACTATTACTTTAGGTAAGATAGCTTTACATATTATACGTTGAAAAGAACAAGAGGGAAGGCTATGGCGTCTAATTTGTAAAGCAAGCCCTTGCGCTCAACTCGCTCAACACTTTATTTAACATCCAAAAAGACGGCGCCCGTTGCTTTTTTATAATCTAAAGCAGGAGCCGTCCATTCTGTCAGGGGGAAAGTGTTGCGTAGCTGAAAACCTTGTTAAAATCTGTTGGAACTCAGGACATGACTTTTGTAAACAGACGATTTCAATCGGTTTAGTATAAATTTGAGAGGCCTATACCTGTAATTGTTTGGCGTAGGGTCTGCTGCGTCTTCGGGAACATTACAACAGAAGTCGTTTTTCCATCACAACGGAAAAAAGTTGGGGGTCAAAGTAAAGGTCACTTGCTTCACGATCACTTTAATGATGTCGTCCAGTGGGAAAAACTCACATCGGAACTACTAGTGATGGGGATTAGAACATAACGAAATGCTAATGCTTATTCTTTTTAAATTTCTGGTGTAGTTATTTTTTATTTTGGCTAAGAAAAGACTGTTTATATAATGGTAGAGCCCTTGAGGGATACTTGGGATGATTTTATGGAAGAAGGTTTTCATAAATCATCTTTTCTTTTTAAGTTATTATTAAAGAGTTTGATAGATTTTTTCGTTGATAAAACGCCAGTCAAGCGTAAACTTCACTTTGAGATTTTTTCTCCGTTAAAAAAGGAAGCCAAATTAAACAAATCTCCGTTTATGAAAGAATGTAAAGAATCTCTTTCAAATTGTAAACTACTTAGTAGTGATCGTTTAGAAAATGTTTTATGCGGTGCGTTTTCAAATTTATTCTTTTACTTAACTCTTCTAACTTTTTCCTTATAAATCTTATAAAGATAAAGTTTCTGATCCTAAAGTTCAGTCTGTAAATATTTCCACTGTAAAAATTTCAAATAACTTTAATTTTTCTATCGAATCAAAATGTGTCTCAGAATCAGTCGTGGGTAACTTTGAAGAATCAACATTATCTGCTGGCTCTTCTAATTTCAAGTTTATATATAGAGTAACTTTTTTTACTATATCGTGTTATGTGGGCCAAACTTTAGTTTCTACACTGTAAGCTAAAGCCAGATGGCGATTCCATAACCGTTACAGCTCAGAATGGTCGTCGAGTGTATCTGAGGGTAAAGAATTTTAATGACGAGCGCGGGAGGCATCGCCGATTTATTTCTGCTGGCAATAATTTTTTTATTTTTATTTTGTTCATAACTGAGAAAGTTTTATTTAATTTAAGGAAGTTTACTTTCGCATTCTTTTGCTGATCTCAGAGAAGAAATCGAAAAGGTATATGCCATCTTGAGATATATAACTCATTCTTACTTGATTATAATGAATATTGTTAAGGATTATCTCTTGAATTCCTTTCCAGCAACTATTAGAGATCAATCTTTAAAGCCCCCTAAAAAGGGTTTCTTGATTGGTGTCTTTTATAATATAATTTTCTTCAATAATTTTAAGGAGGCCAACATTTATGGGTTGCGAAATACGCGCCAACCCGTTACACGCACTTAATAAGTGATGAGGTGGGCAGCCTGCTTAGCTCGATTAAAAATTTAATCCGTATTTTTTTAACAGTCGGTCAACCGCGAGTTACTGCTTTGGCTCAAGCAGTGGGATCAGTGTGTGTTCCGCAAGGAAGTTAAATCCGTCGGAGCTGAGCTGGAATGGGAAAGAAAAAAGATCCTTGGGCCTTCTACAACCCAGCCCGATCCTCTCTGCCGCCCGTTTAAAAAAGTATAGTTCGAGTAAATTTACATTAAGGAGTGTTCTCGTCTATTATAACTTTGTTAAATTCTCAAAAACTTTTATATAAAAATATTTTTAATTCATTAGCTTTTATTATTAAAATTTTTGATTTCTTGCAAAATTCAGATCCTTTTGCTGTGTGGGCCGCCCGGTCTTGGCAAAACCACGCTGACGCATATAGCAGCGAAGCATTGCGGTTACCACGTGGTTGAAATTAACTCGAGGTCAGCAGTGTTTTTCGTTAGTGCTACCGAAAAGACGTGGCACTTCACCTCTTTCTGAGTACTAGTGATGATCGAAGCCCTGAAATTTTCAAGAGCCGAATCAAAGCCATCACCGAAACTAACTCCGCAGTGGACACGAAAAAGCCAGTTTGCCTTATTCTGGATGAAATTGATGGCGCTCATCCCGTGCTTATATACTTTTCTTATAGTCGTTTTCACCATTATTATAGTGAATTCAAACAGCAATCCATCTACACTTTGATTCAAATAATTTCCTCTAACAAAAGTATTTCGCTGTAATTGTGCTTTGTAAATTATATTAAATTCCAAATGGCAGAAAAAGAAAGCAAACTGCTTCGACCAATACTTTGCGTTTGCAATGATTTGTAAATTTTATACGGCTTTTCAGAATGGACACCCAAAAGATCTTTTTTTTAAGATTTTCGCCATCTTTGAGGCCGTTGCGACCGATTGCGCACATCCTCGTTATGAAAATTCCCACGTGGCTTTTTCATCTTAACTTTTTTAAAAAAATTTAACTTGGATTCTTTTTTTTTTTTAGAGGACTACGACTTGAGAGCCGTCTGCGTTTCATATGCGCCAGGGAGCGTATCAGAGCTGAGCCTCAAGCTTTAGCCAAACTTTGCAAGTTGGCCAACTATGATCTTCGCTTTTGCTTAAATACTTTACAAGTGATCGTTTTTTTATCCTTTTGGTGCTCTTATTAACCTGCTTCCTGTAGATGCTTAAGAAAAAAGGCAAAGTTTTTAATTCGGAGATGCTCAGTAGCGTGTGTTTCGGCCAGAGGGACCACCGACTTTCCCTTTTTGAAATTTGGGAAAAAATTTTCCGTAAGTAAATTTTTGGAAGTAGAATCATCTGTATAATTAAATAATTATTTTTTTTAAGGCAAGGAGCGCGGTGGTGCTCCCGATATCACGGCAGTTTCTGCCGTACAAAGCGTTATTGAAAATCTTCACGATCACGAAAGAATCTTTCTAGGTGAGATTTTTTTTTCGTAAATCTTTTAGCGCTGCTTATTACTACAAGCCAGGCTGCTTTGAAAACTACTTGACGGTGAATTTTTCTGATCCGAGCTTTTCCAAGTTCGCCTGCTATTAATATTATATTTCCCTTTTTCGCTAAGGAGAGCGTGTCGTAGGATCAACCACGTGTTGGAATGGGTCGCTTTTTATGATATTCTGGAAGCTCAAGCGACCCGGAAATCGGACTTTTCTCTTATGAAATTCCTCGTCTTTCCGTGTTTTGGTTGTTACAGTAAATCAAGCAGTCGGCGTGACGTTGGAAGTGGCCGTGTTTTTTCTAACGTTTAGCATTCCATCTCTACTGCAGCGCGCACGGCCGGCCGAGATTAAATTTTCCTGCATCTTTTTACGAGGTGCGTTAGTACTCGTAAGGGGTAGCGCAGCTCCAACATTGTCACGTGGTTTTCTAGATGAACAAAAAACACGACGACCTGTACAGTTTACTTTTACAAGCCAGAAGCACTCTTCGCGCTTTTGTCCCTAATAAGACGTTCGTGCTGGAACTTTGCCCTTTTCTTGTGCAGATTTTGAATCCACACATTCGGCCTGTTTGCCTTATAGCCATCCACACGTTCCTCCTTGTCTCTTGATTTTTTTTTCTCCAGTTAAGCTGCGAGTTATTAAGTTTGTCTGAGAAAAATGCCTTTTCGCGAGTAGCAGAGCTGCTTTGCCACTACAACATTGAGTTTGTACCGGTCCACATGGATGGCGCTTTCACCTGCGCTTTGCAACCGTTGCGTTCCTCTCCTTTTACGCCCCGTTCAGCGCTTTTTCTTAATTTTGTACGGGCTAATTAGAGATCTGGAAGTACTCACATCCTTTCCTGTGGGTGGCCCTCCGCGTAGACGGCTGACCGATTCCGTTAAGGAGCGCATTTCTCAGCAGGCTGCAAGCCAAAAGCTTAACAAAACAAAAGCCGGGTAGGCACCAGTGGCGATGATTCGCAAAAACACTTGAAAATTTTTTATTTTATTAGATTTATTATAAAGGAGTATAAAATTAACACTGAAAAGCGAGGCGATAACCTTAAAGTGCCGAAAGAAATGAAAGAAAGTTTGGATTATTTTGGGAGACCTGCCAGCAATCCAATTGCAACTAGTAGTAGTTTCTTTATTTTTTAAAAACAAATTTTGGACATCGGTGCCTTTGCTTGTCTAATAATTTTCTTAGAAAGCACAACTACAGCATCACTGCATCCTCAGCGGGTTTCCTACCAGTACTTTCAAGGATTTACTAACGCTGTAAAGCGTTCTGTTAAAATTAAAGATCTTTTATAATTTTAAATTCATAAAATTTGAAGAATAAGCTAAATTGAAAAGAATTTAATTCATTAAGGATAATAATATTATTGATATTAGTTATTAGATTTTTAAATTTTCTAGATTAATTTTTTTATTTGATCCGGTTACCTTGTAGAGCAAGTTTAAGAACTCACCAACTAGATTGTTATAAAAGGGTATAAACCAAATTTATAAGAAAAATAAATTCTTATAAATGTCATCAAAAAATGTGCACCTTTAATATTAAGCTTCTCTAGCACCCGAAAAAGCCATAGTTTTTTTTGGCCATCGTTAAGCCTACTACAGAGCAAGTAAAATTAGCAAAAACGCAAAACAATGACCCAAACCTTACTGAAAGGACGCTAAGCTGACCTGAAATCATTAACTTTAAAAAAAGAAAAGAGGCAGTAAAATTTATTAGGGTTTCAAAAATAATAATAATAATAATAATAATAATAATAATAATAATAATAGTCTTTTAGAGGAAGTATAATATCTCTGGGTTTTAAGTATCTTTTTTAAATCGCCCCGATCGTTGTTTGCGGGGGGAGCCATAGAGGGATAGTTAATGACAATACTTGTCACGAAAAAGAAAAGTACGTAAAGAAAAAATTAGCCTTGTTTAACCACTAAAAAATAATAATTGGTGCGTACTCACAATTAAGATTACTTATAACTATTAAATCGCTGTTGTTAATCTGGCATTCTTATAGCTAAATACCTCTTACAATTACTAACCACACATTTTTACCCTATATGTATATATAAAAAGTCTTTCTTAGCAGTATGGATAGCCAACCGTAACGCCTTTGTTCAATCAAATCTACTAATAATCGATTTCTACATAATTATAACTTAATCTAAATAGTAAGAGATCTCTACAGAACTAATAACAAAAATCTTAACGTTTACCATGTTATAAAAAGTGTCCCTAAATAGGCCTTATCAATATAACTATTATTAACCAGCTAACCTGCACTCCCACACTCACGAAATTGGCTTAAACTCTATTATTGTTAAATTTTATTAAAAAATTATAGATAATACAAACAATAAAGGAAACAAGACAAGGTAGAAAATCAGTATAACTTTATTTATTAATAATGAAATTTTGCATAGGCAGTGGAGTTATATATAAGATCTTAATATAGATGCCAAAACAGATTAAATATAACAGCTTTTAAAAAATATTTCTTTAGAAGATCGAACTTGCGACAAGCCGTTCCAAGTAAAAATTCTTTTCGTTAAGCAGAAAATTATAAACAGATCTAATAATATAAAAAAAGCAAGGAAGTTTAATCATATTTAAAATCGTATTTGTTATAAATAAAAAGTCAGAAAGAAAACTCTATCAAAGCACAGTTGCTCAAATACAGCATGGAAGCTTTCATCCTTCTTTAAAAGAATGTTATAAAATACAAAAGACAAAAAACTTACCATTCATAAAGAATAAGAGTGACGATCTCTAATTAATACAACTAAGTAATTCGGCTTGCAAAACTACTAAAGCTACAACACCTACCATAACCAAACTTTTTAATGCTATTATGAAAAGGCCGAGTCGGTCATCTAGCTAGTTTTTTGGTCACGTGCTCTCAGCATGTTTTAAAAAGCTCTATATTGTAAAAAATTTTAATTTGTTTTAGAAAAAAAAAAAGAAAAGATAAATAAAACTATTGAGCTACACTAGCAGCTTTAAATAATATTTTTTTTACCCTCATAAATTCTTTTTGCTATTGCGTTTTTTTCACTTAAAAGATGGAGTGCTCTGTCTTTAAATAAAACTTGAAGCCTTTAAATGATGAATCTGCATACTAGCTTGTTATATTTCTGACTATTCGGGCATACTAATGTTGTTAGGAAAGTAGTCAATATTTGAGGTTAGTATACCAATATTTTATATTATAAACTTTAAAAGTTTTAAGAAAAATACAGTGTTATTATAAACTTTTCTTTTTATATAATAAGCCTAATTAAAAAACAATTGTATCCCTCGTGGTTATGACAACACAGCTCTCAACCATTGTTTGAACGAGTGCATAAATACTTACAATTCTAATTTTAATTTGTTAATTTACTTTTAATATCCTTGCGGAATTCCATGTTTACTAATGTTACATCACCTTCAAACAATTTAGTACAGAGGTGCACTAAAGGCAATTACACAATAAAAAACTCTTATAGTTTCCATCTATTTTGCTACATTTCTTTTGCAGTTTAAACCATCTTTATCGTAGGTTTAACTATTATTGAAAACAACAGAACTAATAAAAAATCCCTTTTCAGAAGCCTCATATTTTAATAAAACTTGGTGTAGGTAAGATTAGGTTCGTGTTAAAGTGTGTGAAAGAGTATATATTTCTCTTGCAAACAGACTCTTTTAGGTAAAGACAAGGACACACCCCCGTAACAACTATTTAGTGAGGCATTTGAACTTGATTTTAAAAATATTATAAAAGACGTGCTTACACTGTTGCTAAATTTATAGCACATAACGGGATCATAAATTATAATGAGCTGAGTAAGCCCGCTGTAGTCAAACTGTGCTTGCTTTTTTTTAACCTTCGCAACCTTACAAAACAATTTTTAAAATTTTTTTTTATTTATATTCTAAGCTGTCCCAAAAAAAAGATAATTTCAATTTTTTCCGTTAACACTTGTATAAGATTCGCAAGCATTTTCAGTATTTTCGGGAAGCGGAGGGGAGGTCGGAGGATTCAAGTGGGTGGATGGAATAAGCCAGGGCACTGTTTTAGCTAAAAATAAAAGTGAATTTAAGAATATTTAGGGAAAAATCTGTTAAAATTTTAATTAATTGATTTCAAAGCATATTTTATATATGGAGTTAAAGTTACCGTAAGCGGCCAACTTATTAACCCAAATAGGAAAATTTATATCGACGCCGCAGAGGCGTTTAGCAAAGTCTTCAGAAAAGTGATTACAATTTCTTTTTAATAGAAACGAAAATTTGTAAGCCTTTTTTTTTAATTTTCCAGGTTAAAGCAAACTAATAGGAAGTTATTTGTAAAGCGCCAGCAAAATTTGTATTAAAATATTTAGTTTTATATGTAAACAATAAAATTAGTAAATGAAATTTTAATAAACGATAAACCGCTCTCCCTTAATTTTGCTCTAAATTTTTTCATATTGTTAATTTTAAAATTATTTATTAAGCAAAAGTAAAAATTTATAATTATTAAAAATCCTAATATAAATAAATTATGTTAATGTGGTCGTTAAGGGGAAGGACGAGGCGGAGCCAACTAAAGATTTTATTTTTAGGTATAATAATTTGTAAAAACTTTTCTAGCAGATGATAAGATCGAGCGCTGTAGTTGCAAGCGAGACTTAGGGCTAACTCCTGCACTTCATCTTCACTTAAAGTCGTAGTTCCTAAAAAAATTGTCATTCTAATAAAATAATAATATTAACATAATTAAATCAATTTAAATTTTTAATTAAAAAATATGATAAACAATTATTTAAGAAAACTTGTATTTTAATTCTTCTATCTCCTTTTCGAGTTGTCTTGGAGCAGTTACGAATATTCCTGTTTTGGGCGTGTCACCACCTCCAAAAGCATATTCTGTTAAGTAGCTTTTTTTTAGCACTTTAAGTGCCATAATAACTGGATAAACTTTGCCTCGCTTATAAACTTCAACCGCAGAATGATAACAACCGAGGCCCAACCAGTCAGTTAAATAGTTAGACCAGTGCATATCATAAACATTCAATAAAACATTTTCTGGTTCCATAATTTTCGGAGTTAATGCTAAATTCCCATTATAATTTGACTTAATAAGTATAGTAAAAATATAAGGACTACTTTTATTTTACAAATAATTTTATCTAGATTATAAAAAAAATTTATAAATAAATTAAAATTAAATATTGAAAATTCAATATAACAATGAGTATTAAAATATAATATAATTACATAAACTAAAAAATTTAGTAACCTACTTTTTAAAACGATAATTAAGCACAGCCCATCCACTATAATATACCGCGCTGCCCGGGCAGGATTGTTTATGATTTTAAACAGTTCTACTGGTGCTCGGTCAAGCTTTAAACCTTTAAATATTTAAAGGTTAAAGCATGTTAGTAGCTAATTGCATTTTAATGATGTTATTTATTTATTTTATTATTTTGGTATTTACAATTTTTTTTATATAAAATTCCTTATTGTGGTCTTTATGAATATATACGTATGAAGATCTTCTTTTAAACTATTAAAGATCCTTTGCATAGGACTGAAGACCTTTTTAAAGGGGGCTTATCATCCAAAACTCTAATCTTACTAGGTTACTATATTAAAAATCAAAATGGTTATAATCGGAGTACGAAGATTACAGTTCTGAAGCGTTAGCTGATAAGTTACTTGATTATCGATACTTAGAGCTCATTAAATGAGCTTTGCGATATTTGAACTTCCTTGACTTACAATTGTCAAGGTGCAAAAACGTCCCGGATTTATATATATTCCTGCCTAGACTAACCGATAATTAGTCAAGTGCTATTTATGATCCAAGTTTAGAGAGAAGACGAAATTATTATTAAAACTTCAATACTAAAAGATTGCTTTTTAATAATAGAAAATGAAATAAAATAAAGAAACTGATTTTTAAAAGAGAGCACGAATTTTATAATTTTTGAGCATGAAAGGTAAAAATTTAACTAATAAATTCTTTTGTATTCGATCCGTAAGTTTAATTAAAATTAAAAGTAGGTAAAACTAAGTTCCAATTTTTTACAAAGTAATTTTAAAATTAATATTAATGTAATAGGGTTAGTTGCAGTTACTTTTATCATTAGGGGCATTTCTTGATACTAGTCACTCAAGTCACCGTTGTTAATATTACAAAACCCCTATTATATTTGTTAACCTAAAAGTTTTACTAAAATAAAGTAAGCTTATAAAGTATAATTAAAACGGTTGAGGCTAACAGTTGAGGCTATAAACTATATTGGGATGTAGCAGAAATTTATTGGGTGGGGGCCCACAATTCATTAATATCTCTAAGTAAAAGGAAACCCCGGATAGGTTCTCAGTTTGGTGTGAAGCAATTGACATGGCTTAAAAGCGGTAAGGTTCCTGTAAAGATGCTAAAGTGCGATAAAGGTACAAGTGAGTTAATAAAGGTATAACAAAGTGGAAAATAGATATTTAAATAAAAATTATGGTAAAACGGTATGATATATACGTAAAAGGGAGAAAATTAGCCAATTAAACGAAGAAAACAAAAAGGAACAAGATTATATAAAAATAGACGCGCCTCACTTAAAGATATTAACAAGAATTGATAAACTTTCCACTAGTAACTCCAAGTGGTAAGTAAAATTAGGTGCTCGAGGTGAAAACATGCGCCCAAAAGTAACAGGAACTGGTTACGCGCGATTGGCTGTTAAATGCTGTTAACAGCCAAGTTGCGGAACTTGGTAAGCACAACCCTCCTTCTATATTGTTAGGGCTCGCGCGAGTAGAACATGCGCTTGTCGGTATAATAGAAAATCTTAATGCAGAAGGCTAGACTTGCTAAGCTTTAAAAGTTAAGTTTGATAATAAAAATTGTCAGTAAGTCTAGAAATTCTCATTATCTTCTTTAAATTTGGGTGGTAGCTTGGCTTAGAATAGCTTTTGCCTTACTACTTACACCTAACTAACAAATAACCGCAACTTCACGGGTTCTTAATAGTAAGAGTGCCCATTTTAGATAATGTCCAAGACATATGTTTACCTCTCGAGCATCGTTGTTTCAAGGTATATAACCCACTTCTTGCGCGTGTGCATACCTGCTATGTATATTTTTAGCTGGTTGGCTGTTCATTTATCCGTCTTTTATTATTAAAGCTCATTAACTGAACTACATACAGCAAACATCTTAAAAATAGGAAAATTATAAAAAGTTGCGGAAAAAGATTATTGTTTCAATTATTAATATGTTTGAGTGGTTAATTATATATTGAAGGGGAATTAAAGTGCTCAAGAAGGTTTAAAGTCTCTTCACTATGATTACTGCGAGCGATGTCATCCGGACTCTAATTTTGACGTTTACCTTTCTTTTTTAATAAAATATTATATTACCCTTAGTTAAAAGCTGCTATATGATATAACCGAGTAGATAAACTTATTAATTCAAGTGCATTTCTTTTATAATATGCGTATGTTATCATGAGTCCATGAAAATTGAGCTAAGCTGCTAACTATTTAGCTGTTACGAATACTCAGTTTATGTTGTATTTTGTGCTAAAAATCTAAGTTGCCCTAACTTAATTTAATTTTTGTGGCGATGATTTTAATGTAGTACGTAACTAGCTTCTACATTGTTTTATGCTGATATATAAAATAACCAGTGTCTTTTTTGTTAATATACAATTTAAAAATCCGCGAAAAGTGAACTAAAGTTGCTGAGTGATATCGCTGTTGTGAGTACGCAAATCTTATAGAACAACTGCTTTCTATACTAAAATATAAAGCGCATGAAATTCACTGAATTCGAAAGAGACTATAACTTTACTTTTTAGTTTGCTTTTTACTACAAATTTATTTTTATATTAAATTAATGCTGGCATAATATAAAATCTTTGCTCTGTACAAAGTGAACTGCTGTCTTGAGTATACAGGATTTATAACTCAAGTGATTCTTACACTAAAATCGAAGCGCACGTACAATCCTTTTTTTAATCTTTAACAGAAGTTAATCTTAAATGCAATAGTTAATACTGTAATGAAGCCTAGTGGATTTTTATAGTTTTGCGTATAAAGAATTTTTTTATAGTTCTTATATATAAAAAAAACCAACTTTTATTTTATAATTATTGTTATTTATTGTTTAATGTTATATTTATAAAATATTATTTTTTTTATTAAGTCTATAGTATATATTTACTGTGAAAGTTTTATTGCTATTAATATGTAATTTAAAATTTTTGTTAATCAGAGTTTAACTTAATTCGTCGCATATACTTATTATATTCTTTGAAAAATATATTTTATTATATACTGTGAAACTGTAATCTCTTAAATGCTTTTAGGGCTATAATAAAGAATAATAACAGCTTTATTTTTATTGAATATAAAAAATTGTTCATAACGAAACTTCAATCCAGAAGAAAGTTAATGGCTCTGTAAAAATATTAATCCATAAGAGGGTTTTCTTTATATAAAAGGTGATATACTAAAGCCCTACAAATCTTTCTTTATTTAATAATTTAAATATTTTAAAATTATGATAAACCTTTCGAGATTGCTATTCGAATCTTCCAAAGCTTCAATAGCTGCCTCCCTTTTAAAACCTTTTATAATAATATTAAAAAATTATATTTTTTTTATAGCACTATAGCAACTTTTGTAATAAACTTTTAGGTCTTCTTAATAATAAAGTTATTTCAAAGCGTATCATTTTAAAACGTATTAAGTGCAATACTTTTTTTTTATTTAAAATTTACAGCTAAACAAAAAAGTTTTAAAACTATTTCAAAACCGGAAGCAAATAATATTTTTAATCTTTTACGTGAGTGAAGGGCAGCCTCCGAGTTTTACAGAGCTAAAAATATGTGGGGAGCAAAATTATTATGAAATGGAACCAATGGTTATAATTGGGACCAGAAAAAGCATTTACTTTAACAAATTAATTAACTGGGCTTTTACTTTATTATAATTGGTCCAAAGTATGAGCATATTTGAAATTATTTTTTTTAAAATAATTAGTACCTATTTAGCAAGAGACTTTATTTGGTACCACTAAAAAAGATGGTGCATAAAATGTACCCGTTAACTACCAAAAAAAGACCGATTTGGCTGTTTACAATTTACAATAAAGTAGTGCTAGTTATGGCCTTTTCTTAATTTGGTACGAAAAAGTTTATTTCATTATATATATTGGCAACCTAAAAACTTAATGGCAAGTTTTAATGACAATTCAAGACGTGAATTGATCCAAAGCATAACTTGCCAAATAACTATTAACATGGTAACACGGCTGTTTTATACATACTAATTTTTTTGTTGCTTTCTTACTAAAAATTTGATACAAAATTTTTATATGGCACAAAGAGACATAAACTGCACCCGCCTATTCCACAAAGGCGAGGTTGCGCCAAGCAATGGCAGAACACATAACCTTTAGAATATGAAACGATTCGGTTTGCCATAATATTTATGATTACCCATCAAAACTAACTTTTCAATAAGTTCTTCCGAAGGAGCAGATAATTCTAAGTAGAAATAATATATATATTTAGTAAATATATTTTTTATTTTTAAAAAAAGCTTCTCCGAAATTTCTTTAAAAAATAGAACAAGTATTTAATTTTCTAAATTATAACCAAAGAGTAATATAAAGTATAAAACTTTTACATAAAAAAGTAAATCAAAAATATAATCTTTTTACCTTGAAAATAATAATAACTTAAAAGAATTAAAGTTAAGCGTACTTGTGTGTGGCTCTCCTGTGTCACGCGGCTCGGTGTTTAATAAGTTTTCATTCGCTGAAGTAATGACAGTAATAAATAGCATATCATTATGATTGTTATAATTACCGGTATCATCTGGCAAGGTTTCTTGAACTTGTTCATTCTTATTTTCTTTCTCCTATAAGAATTAAAAAAATATGTTTTTTTGAAAGTAATATTCAAGCATACTTTCCAAACTTTTTATTAATAAACAGTAAAAAAATACTATTTAATTTTTTAGTATAAAATAAACTCACAGAAGGAGAAAATGAAAGAAAAGTGAGAAATGTGGAGAATATATTGGCAATAAGTTTGGGTAGCCGAAATTCCGCGATCTTTCCAAAATTTGAGTAATAAATATAACCTTAAAAGAATATGTTTTAATGAACTAAAAAAACAAAAATAATTTTTCATTGTAAAAACTATAGAAATTTTATTGGTATAAAATCTACATGTAGAAGTAGTGAACTTTTAACGTCTAATGTATTTAAGTGGATAAAAAGAAATTCAGCAAATATTGTTAAACTTTCACAAAAATAGTGAGGGGCTTGCTTTTTGATATTTAAAGTTTATTAATAGTAATGAGGATTACAAGTAAAACCAGTCAGAATTAAAGTAATTGACTTAACTTTAATTACTTAAAAGTTGCTTAAATAAGAAAATTTATATTTTTTTACAGGCTTCAGCAATTATAAAAGTGCACCAATCAGAAAATATAATTTTTCCTTTTAAATTTACATAACTTAATTTTCATTAACTTTATAAAGTTACGCCGATATACTATATCATTCGCTAAACCTTTCGCTTATTATACTGAACTATGACAGATAGTTATAAAAAATTATACCAATCAAAATATATATAAATCACTAGTAAAAGTGAAGATCTTTCATAAGTGCAGTGTTTTGTTATTACTGTAGTGTACCCAATCGAAATAAACAATTATAATTCAAATAAAATGATAATAGCTTCGGCTGTTTCGAGTATGTAAAATTTATATTTTAAATTAGTCCAATCGGAGCAAAGTTTAAAACGTCTAATCCTTATTGGCCAAAATTTGCCAAATTATAAGGAAGTGGTATTATCAATATAATTTTAGTGAACTAATGTACTTTCAAGGTTATTAGAAGTAAAAGTATTTCCAATATGTACTGAAAAAGTTTCCAACAATTAGAATAATAACCAAGAACATCTACGGACTTTACAAATCTGTTTTATTGGCGAAATCAAATAACAAAATCATAAATATTAATGAATTATTTACGCATGTACAGCTTTATAAACGCATTAATATTAGTTGATAGAATTCATTAGATGCACTGAAACTTTATTATCAGCTCTATTACTTTTTCATTAGTCCAACAGAAAAGTATTAAAAGAACCTCGTTTTACTGATTAATAAAATTCATTGAATATTTTGAAAAGTATTAAATTTTTATCCATTGAAACGTTGTATAAATGGTTAAATTTTATTGGCTAAAGTAGCAAAATTATTAAAAATATCAACAGCTCCCGCAAATATGAATTAATAAATAAAAAAATATTATACTTTAAATAAGAAATATATAACTTTATATAATTAATGTAAACATTTGCTTAACAAAAAAATATATACTGACAGAAAATAAAGACATAAACTTTATTACTTTCATTATATATAAAGTATAGAAGTTAGGTAATAAGTACATAAGCGTCAGAGACTTTTATTTTGCTATAAAACTGTAAGGCGAAAGTTTCGGTTATACAAATAGAAAAATAATGAATAAATTACTTGTTAATTTCAAACTCGCGAGTAATAATAACAATAATAACTGCATTGTTGAGAAAACTACCGCACTATTGAGACTTTGATGCGTAGTTAAGAAAAGTTTACTAGAAAAACCTATTCGACCTGCTCTGCAAAGCCTTCCAAAAATGCATTTATTATTGTAAAACGGGAAATAATAATAATAATCATAACAATAATAACAATCATAATAATAATAATAATAATAATAATAATAATAATAATAATAATAATAATAATAATAATTAGCCTGCGCACCTAAGTAAGTTTTAAAGTTTATTGGGTAAATATATAAATAGAAATTTTAATATGTAAAATATAATATCCTAAATATGTTTAATGTCCATGATCACGTGGGTATTTGTAGAAGAAAATTATTTAGTTTCAAAATATACACGAATGGGCAGGAGATAACCGATACATACGAAAGAGCGCCTTGTGATCGGTTTGTAAATATTTGGTAATTAGCCAAAATAAGTACCACGGAGTGATACTTAAACGAACCAGACAACATATAGAAACATTGTAAAGTTGACGCAAAATAACCAAATTGGTAGCTAACTTAAGTAAATTGTCAGTTGGAGAGAAATGTGGGTCGGCGGCAAAATTTTTATAATATTTTTTTCTATAACCTGCATTAAAGTTTTATTATTATTGTAAAGTTTATAAACAAAAACAATTATTTATTATTATTATTTTACTTTCATATTTTATTATTATTACTATTAATACTTTAACCTCTTATTCATATATTTTACGTTTTTATTTGTTATTATTGTGTAGTTCTATAAATAAAAATTTAATATTTTTTATCAGTAACTTTATTTATACTTTTACTATTATTACTTAAAACTCTTCCAAATATTTTATCGAGGCGACTGGGTACAGTATGAGCGAAGGTACCATTAAAAAAAGTAATTATCGATATATACAACTTCAAAAGAAAAAAAGAGCAAGAAAATAAAAAAAATCATAATAAAACTTTTCCGAACATCTCTGCATTCAACGTTTGTAATATTTTTATATACAATAATAATTATATAGAAAGTTGGTAACAATAACCGTAAAGATGTATATTATTATATAATTTTTATATACTTTACTTTATATATATATTTGTTTATATTATTTTGAGAAACATAATTGTTATAGTAAAAAAGGTCGCTTTAATTTGGTAGAAAAAATCAAAAAGGTCCCACTGCCGAAAAAGGTATCAAATAATCATATGGTCTAATTTAGTGTAAAATGGGTTATTTACGCCCAATTAAAGTTTTTCGGGTACAAAAAATATCTTTAGGTGCTAATAATTAACAAATCCTACCAGAAACATTAAAGGGATACAAATAATTATAATTTTGGAGCACGCACATGGCCTTTACACACTACTATTATTCTGATTATTATAATTACTGTTGTTATTATTAGTATTATTATTGATAATACTATTATGCACAGCAGCGGCTCTTTCAGTTCTTTAAAACTTTTTTATATAAACATATAGAAAAAGTAAAAGTTTCTAGAAAAGAATACCAAATAACAATCCTGCAAAGCCGTTAATAAGACCAAAAGGAAAAGAGCACGAGAAGAGCTTTTTTAATAGTAAAAAGTTTGTTAAATAGGAATAATTATAAAAATGTATAAAAAAATAATAAAACTTTTCATATTTATTATTATTATAAAAATAAAATAAACATAGAAACTTCATATTTATAATATTTATTGCAAAAAAATATTTTATTGATGAAGAAAAATCTTAATTCAAAATGTGGTTCAAGTTTTTTTATAAAAAAGTTATTATAGAAAAAGTATATAAAAAAGTTAAAAAATATAATTAAGAAAAGAAATTTCATAGAAGTAAAAAAAAAATTAAATTTAAAAATTTAAATTATTGATAAAATTATAATTAAAGATTAATAAAATCAAAGAAAATATACTTATAACAATAAAAAAAATTATAAAATAATAATAATAATAAAATAAAAAAATAATTAAACTTAATTCTTTTTAAAAAATTAAAATTAAATTTCAAAGTTATCAAATTTAGAAAATCTATTTAAAAAAGTAAAATATACAACAGTTGAATTCTTTATAATAAATTAAAAGAAAATAAAAATATGAATAAAATAGTAAAAGATAAAGTTTTAAGAATTTCAATGAATATAAATTAAAACGATTAAATCTATAAAAAATATTATATATAAATTTTAAAAAATTTAAAATTTATTATTAATTATAAAAGTATAAAAAAGATAATATATAATAAATATATAAATTATAATTTAATTTGTTTATAATTAAATGTAAAAAGAGAAATATTAAATATATTTAAAGTATAAAATTTGACAATATTAATATAAAGAAAAAATAAAAACTACAAAAAAGTAAAAAAAAGTTAATGTGATAAATTTAATTATTTATTATTCCTTTCATTTAAATTAATTCCAATAATAAATTATTAAATTATTTTGAACATTATCAAAAAGTTTATAAGTTAGTTGTCACTAGAGAAAAGATATACAAAAGTATATATTAGCAGAGCATATAGTCCGCAAATAAAATAAAAAATAGATTTAAAATTATTATTATTATAAATTACAAAAAGACAGAGCGAAAAGGGAATGATTTTTTCGTTTGTGTATTTCGAATAGATTTTAATAAAGTTTCTTGCAGGAATGTGACGAGCATACAAATAAAAGCAAGAAAACAGAGCAAAGAATCTAAAAAGTAATAAAATGTTAAAGTAAATTCTTTTGAAAAAAAATGGGTTTTTTGGAAGTAAAATTTACTTTTTTTATGCACCGCAAGTCTATAAAAAAAGTTTTCTTAATAATAATATTGGTGAAGTTTACTTTTATATGAACAATAAGTCTACAAAAATAAGTTTTCTTAGAAAATTTGAAAACAATAAAATTATATCTTTGTAAATATTTACTACTTACGGTCCTTGGGGCCACGATCCGCAAGGAATTTTTAAAGTAATGAAACTCAAACACTTTAACAAGGCATCAACAGTAACAGAAACGGTAAGAAAAGACTTAAATAAAATAATAAAATAATAAAAATTATTAAAAAAAATTATATTTATAACACTTACTGAGAACTTGCGTGAGCCGTAAGCTCTTTCCAAAGACGCAAAAGTATTTAATAACAATAGATACAATACGAGAAAAAGAGGAGAGGAGCAACATATCGTACTCTTTGCAAAAAGTATAGGCCAGTTCTATATGAATAGTGAAGAAATTACAATAATCTTTTTATATAAAAAGTTTAAAATTGCTGAAGGCCACGCAACTTTGCAAATTTGTACCTTTAAACTGTTTGTAACTGAAGGGGGAGGGAAATTAGAATATAAAGATGTAACTGAGATAACAAGAGCTAACCCCGTGCAAACAGGAGCATTATCTATAGTTTTTATAGAATAGGAAAAAAACATGAAAAAACTTCACATAACAAAAGCATTACACAACGGCATTTTTTCGTTTTATTAAAGCAGGAGAATTTTTTATCTCCACGGCTAAGTAAATATACGAAAGGTCATGAAACTGCTAAAAAATTCCCTCGACAAACTTGGAACCATTATGGTTTTTATTGGCTTAATCTATTTTTTAAAAAAATTAAAGATCTTTTGTTATAATATAAACAAAAGAACAGAAAGACTGCCTAGTTTTAATTTTCGTTGTGATATACAACAGTATTGACAGACATTATACTTTTTACCTTCCTACTAAACTTTTTTACTAATAAGGTTAGCAAAATTTAAAAATTTGCTAGCAGCAAGTTTGACTAAAAATTAGCTTATAGCAATTATTCTTCCCGCTAATAAAAGCAAGTATGCTGATGTATTCTATAAATTTATATTCTTTGACATTATTTACGAGCCCTAACGCCTAATTTTAAAATAAGTTATCTAACATTTAGTGTGTTATTATTTAAGAGATGCAGTAAGATTTATAAAATTAATGAGAATATGAAAGTTTTATTACTGAACTACGCATTATAGGTAACAAAAGTCAATAATTAGACCTACAAAGTAAATAAGATTAAATAAATTACGAAAAACACGAAAAATTGTTGACAAATATTTCGTGGAACAAAATCGATAATGTCCAGTTTCACGTGGTGCTACATCTCCGCCCTGACACCGCTGCTACTCAGGCAGACATGATCGCTGCTAAAGATTTACGAAACTCAGGTGTAAACTTAGAGCTAAAGGTCTGCCAGTTTTAAATTAAAAACCGAAATTATTTTTCGTAGTCGCTGCTTCATCTTATGCAAGCATGTTTTTATAATTTTGAGCTCTGGGCTACTGGAAGGCCATGATAAAAATTGTAATCCCTTTCTCAGGCAACTAGTTTTGTGTTGACTTGACTGTATGACAGGAGGATTCGGCTTGTTGGAACACACAATTTTTCTCAGCATACAGCTTGTTGATACTCGAAAGAAGACTCTATTATAAAACCGTCGATAAACTCAAACTTACTCAAGCCTTTTGCTGACAAAGAGCCCCAGATCTTCATCCCTTCCAGAAAATTTACGGTGCGTCTAATGCAGTCTGCATGAAAGCTTTATTTTTTGACCTGAACAAGTAGTTTTCGAAAATCACATCACCCACACAAACACCGAATTTTAATCCGCCACGAAAAATAATTTTTGCAGTTTAGATTTCACTCATTAATATCTATTTTTCGTTAGTTCTCAGCTGAAGTGGTTTTTTTTAGTCTTCGTGCCATAAAATAATACTTTTAAAGTGTAAAAATATACCTATTTTTTATGCCTTACCTTATAACTATATTAGTCCAGTGTATCCATTGTCTATAACATTCACGAGATAGTTTTAATTTGACTCTTCGTAACCCTGCGCCGTAGAGTCTCGTCACCTTTTTCTACACAATTTTATAAGAAAGCGTTGATTTCTTGATAAAACTATATATTAGGGCGACCTGGACTTTTAACTCTTACAACAACATATATCCTTTTTCTTGATAGCGCTTTTAGCACTTTAAAAACAGCTGATAATGTAATATTTAAAGGTTCAGCAACCTGACAAACGGTATTGCTTTGATAATAAAATATCTTACGCACATCCTTGTTTGTTACTTCACCTCCGAACATTTGTATGAATAAATCTAACAGATAGTTACCAAAAAAAGTTATAGACTGCTTAGGTGAACAGTTGTCAATTGTTGCAAAGCTAACTCCTATTGAAAATTAACTTATTTTTTTACAAGCTTGTCCCAACAGTTAGTTGTTAACTTTTTTGTACCGAAAAGAACAAGTTCATTTATAATAAAAACATATTGCTGATATAATATATTTATTCCCATTTATAACAGTAATATAGATACATTGTTGTGTCTCCCCTAAGGCTGTGGGAGTAGTTAATTTGAAATTGTTTTTTGTTAGTCTAATGATTAAATAAAATGCTATCAGGGCTTGTAGTTTCGAACGCAAAACCTCAACTAAAAGGTTAACTTTATATTTCTTCTAAAACTTAAGGAAAAGACACTTTTATACTCTTAAGCTTTAAAGATACAGAATGTCTGCTAAAAAGCATTAGTTATTGCATTGTCTTCATTTTTTTCATCCTCGCTTTCTGCAGGCTTTCTGAGCTGCGGGCAGTTACCGACTTTTTTTTTTCCTTATAATACAGTGTTATGATTTAAGCATAGATTTTAGCTCTTTAATAAGATAAACACTTAAAGTAAGGCCTACTGTTATTAATAGACTTCCCCTTAAATAACCTTTTAAAGTTAATTCCTTAGAGTAATGATAATTTAGTTCATTAGATATGTGGTCGTTCAGCTTTTTTAATGAGATGGCCCAGATTATGAAACTTCAACTATAAAAATTACAAAGGCTATGTGCTTTCTTTGGGTAATACTCCAGCTTTAGTGTTAGCATCTATATATTTAACGAATTATAAAGCTATAGAGTTTCATTAATATTCACTTATATAATGTTTAAAAATATATATAGCTGATACATTACTTATATTGTTTGGTAACAACTCAATGACTGTAGAAAACATATGAATGTATTAAAATTAAGCTAAAAGTTAGAGTTTTACTAGAACAACTTTTAACCCTTTTTAGATCTATTTATTTTGTAAGGACAATCAGAGGATGAAAAGAAACAATATATATCTCTTCCTGGTACATTAAAGGTCCTAAAGTGGTATTACTTGGATTATAAGAATTCTTGTGTATTAAAAGGATATTTGAATTTTTACTAAGAATATTTACACTAGACTTTTTTAAAGATATAAACCAGTAAATTATTAAAGTCACTGGTTTATACCGTTTAAGATGTTTAAAAAAAACTTGGAAATAACCTCAATGGAGTCTATAAAATCCAGTAAGATTAATGATATTAGTAAAAAAGACCTTATTGTCTTTAAAATTATGCTAATATATGGGGATTAAATAAAGCATACTTAGAAACGATAATTATAGTAATGAACCAGATAAAATTACAAGTGTAAGCTTATAATACTTTTAAGAAGTCTACTAATCTGAAACTTTTGCATTATTTTCAATTAATTAATAAAATATTGTTTACGAGGCGTTTGTAACTGTTACAAATTTTCATTCGTTGTTGGTTCGTTATTATAATTAACCTTGACGATACTTAGTTGTGCCTCGATCATTCTATCAAGGTTTAGCGCTGTAAAAACACTGCATCACCTTCTATTTAGATGTGTATATATTTAATATCAATTTTTAAGTCCGAAAATTTTTAAGTCTATTTAAAATCTTATTCCCCCATTACATGTCGGATAAATGTTTCTTTCAAGAAGTTAGAAAGATGGTACAAATACTTTTTGTAAGCCTAAATTCATTAACGCTAAGAACGTATAAATAATAAGAGTGATGAAGCCTTTTAGATATTTTCAAATTTCCAAAAAAAATTTATTACAAAAATGTTAATAATTAGTGTTAACTTAGGGTGGCTTAGCGATACTCTATGGAGCAAAAATCCTTAAAACGCTCTTCAGCGGTACCAAACTTAAGATCCGTTAGTAGAAGTCCCTTTTCCTTAATGGTAGACCTTACTACGATAATTTAAACAATAACATTTCTACTTTGTAATAATCACTTAATTGTTAAATAACTGACGGCCTCTGAAATCTCGGGCATTATCTAATTTAGTTAAAAAACGCTTTTCTTGACTTTGTCTACTTAGCAATGTTTACTAATACAAATAAATCCTAAAGGCGTATTAAACTTTTTTTTTTTCAACGGGCATGTTTTAAACGACAATAGCGAAAAAAAACCTTACTTAAAATATCCAAGATGGTAGAAAGTCTTTTTTTTATTCCAAAGTAAAAATTTTAAATCTAAACTTGCAAGTTTTTCTTTTGTTTAATAAAGAACAGCTTGTAGAAAATAGGAAGCACTTATACAGCGCTAAAAGCCCCTCCTACAAAGTTGTCATACTACAGTTCAGGTCCAAGGTAAAAAGGGGGCCTAAAGCACCGCTAAAACTAATTTGTTAAATAAAGAAAATTTCTAAGTTCTGACAAGTGCGTGAATATAGCATGCGCCCCTATTTTCATTGGATATTATTATGTTACATGCGACCAATAAAGCGCCTATCGCTTGTTTTCTTTTAAAGTTACATTTGTTTCTACCTCCAAGTCCTGAGTCCTGTTTCTATTCTACGGATTATAGTTGAAACGTGTTTATGAAATTGTAGAATTGGCATTGTGTTTAGGGTCAGTTCATGTATCTTTTTTACTTAAAATAAATATTTACTCTTTCTTTTTTTAAATAGTGTAAGTTTTAGGTAATATTATATATACGTCAATTTATAAAATTTAGTAAGGTTGATTTTGCAACCATGTAAACCGATTCACAGAGTTTTCTTTTAGTATTCTATAATTAGTAGTATGAAAGATTTAGAATAAATATCTTTATTTCATGTCTTAGATTTACTTTGGGTTTCTTAAGTTACCTGGTTATCTAGCATAAAAAAAACAGCGGAACCTTTCAGAATCTAATAATTCTGAAATTATAGCGTTAGGAAATAATAATTAGAACTAACATAAATAAAATCTTACTATACTCTAAGTAAACCTTTTTTAAACTATAAAAATTTAGTTTAAATGTTAGATAAAGACTAAAGCTACACCTTTAAAGGGGTTCACGTAAAAAAAGTAACTGTAGGTAGTGGTGTAGCCCACAAAATACAATAATTACTCGTAAAGTGCGATACTCCTAAGGCATTAAAAATTATAACTTTTTAAACCTGATAAGACAAATTTACTACTTACAAAATCCAGTTTTTCTTAAGTTTCTTAAGGTATTATTGTATTTAAAATTTATTTGTTCACCTTACAACCAAGTTACACTCCAAAAAAAAAAAATAGTAACTTTTTTTTCTATTTATAAATAAGATACAACTTACAGAAGTTTAGCTATAACGTAAAATAATAACAGTTCTATTGCGTAAATTTTTTATTTTATTTTTTCGAAATATATTTATTTACATAGTAGATATTCTCAATCGTAAACTTGACATATGAAACATATTAGCATAGTTTTCTTAAACCTTAAAGTTAAACCTTGAATTATCTATAACATAAATAAATTCCTGATATTTAGTTTGATTGAGTCTAAGAGATATTGAGTGGTAAAAATTTAAGTGAGTTCTTTAAAAATTGGAAAAATAACTTTTTAAAGTAGATAGATTTGTAGGCTATATAAGAGTCGAATTACATAATGGTGAAATCTTGGAGAATAACCTTTTCTGCGCAGAAGTCGAATAACAAGCCATATATTTATAAAGCTAGGAATAAGGCCGCTATGATATTTTTTGTGAAAGATTTAAACCCTCAAACTCCTAGGTTAGCGTTAGCTAACCTAGGATAACCTGAAAAAGCCCCTGATATACATTTTTTTATTCGCAATGGGAGGTTAAAACCCTCCCGGCTGCCGTAGTAGAGTTGATTTTCCAATTCGGCAACACCGTTTAAAACCTTGAGAAGCCCTCCAAGTAGGCCCTAAGATCCACCCCGAATAGGTAGTGCTGGAGCCACACTAGCTAATATACCCTCAACTTAGCCCCCGTCCTGTAGAGCCACCATGCCGCCAGGGTTTCGGTTCGAGGCCTGTGTCCAATTCTTTATATTTGTAATGTGAGGATTATTACTGGCAACTAAAGCGTCCCCATACGGTAATAGCCAAGAAATTACAAATTGTCCTTTCGCTGCATTATATTATTTTATCTAAGGTTATATTCTCTCTAAATAAAAACTTTTTAAAATTCAATAAGATTTCGATTGATGAAAACAAATTCCCTTTTTTAACGTTTTTATTAGTTTAGCTTCGTTCTAACAACTTTAGTAAAACATGGCACTTCATGCTAAATGATTATTCCGTATTATAAAACTTTAATTATTAAGCCTATTTTTTGTAACTGTTTTATAAGATTTTTTTCCTATTTTAAACTTGTTTAAGGTTATATAAAGTACGTTACAATTACAAAAAATTCTTTTAGTTTATTTTTTTTAAAAGTTGAACGTAGGTGCTAAAGCAATATTTACTTACAGTTCACTTTAAAAGTCGATATAATCAGTTTTTTAAATAATATAGTGAAATCTTAATTAGAAGTAAATCAAAATAGAAACTCTTAAGGTTTATATAACTTTAATTAATCGTTTTTAATATCCTCAATTGATATATAAGCAAAGGATAATCATTAAGCCAAAAGCTTAAACTTTTAAATATTAAAACCGGTAACTCATCCGTTCATTTTAAAAATAATTATAAATATTTATAATACTTTTATGTCCCATTTAAATACATTAGTTTTCAAAAATTTTAATTCATATAACCTGCTCTCAAATGCATGTGCCATATTGGTATAAATAGTAATAACTAATTATTTTGCTACCACCCTAGCTTGAGGCAAAAAGTTCTTATTATATCATTATATGAATTATTACTTCTATATGAATTAAGTAAAGCTCTCCTAAAAAAATTTGTTTCTTATAATTGTACAATTATGGAATGTATGGAGAGTTATTAATGCTTAAAAAAGTTCAACTTGGTACTCTTATGTAAGCAATATTTAAGTTGTACTAGACTGTTAAAAATCTCCTGAAAATTTATGATATAGTGAGCTTTCCTTATCTAGATAAATTTAATGTAAGTGGCCTTTTCGGTAGTACATTAAATTCTGGGAAAGTTCTTTGTAAATAAAAATTACCTTCGTTGTATATCAGTCGTATATTTAGTATTTTATGCTCATCGTCTCCATAAAAATATATATCATTTATATAGAGCCATATATATTGTATAGCTTTAACGAACAGTTACTTTATAAACTATAAATTCTGGGGCCAAAATATAATATCCTTTGCTTAACGAGAAATTTAAAGTTTATAAGTCTTAGTTATCATTACTTTTGCAATTCCCTCTTGACGAATGATGTATAACGATTGGTAATATCCAGGTAAAAGACTTTGTTGGTTGACTTCCTAAATAAAGGTAAAATTAATATTAATCTTATAGAAAATTGTTCCTTTGAACGAAAAAGAATTAAGTTTAGTTGTCAGTATTCTTAGGTGCTTATTTTGAGTTTAATTTGTATTTTTATTTGTTAAAAATTATATTTAGAAATATAATATTTTGGGATAATTCGTTAATCTTATAAATTAAGAGCTCTGATTCAACAAAAAGACAGTTTATATAAAGGATCTCATTGATCTAAAAAAGCAACTCTAATGGATATGCTTGTACCTTTTTAAACACTTTATTTCCCTACAAAAAAGTAAGCTTGTACCTCTAACCAAGTGTGAATAAATCTAAGTCAATATATATAATATATTATCATTAGATTCGCTTACTAGTTTAATTAGTTTTTAAAATTTACGAAGAATAGAAAAATGTATGGGTATATTATATAATAAAAGAGTATCATTTCTCTTATATTAATTGGTTGACTATTACCTATTCAACTTTTTTTGCAACTGTTAGTAATTTCGAAGAAAAGATTTTTTTAGTTTGTAAAATATTTTAAATTTATGTTTCTATTATTAATAACAGCCTAATTTTTGTAAAATTTTAAAGTACTTGTCTTCTATACAGAATATAACATTATGTACTGCGTCGAATTAAGTTACTTAAGAAAATAAAAACTGCTAGCGCTAGAATATCGCTGCTAAAAACTACCACTAGCTACGTTTACTAAACATGTCTTAAAAAAAAATTACAAATATAATTATTATCCTATTTGATATCCCCATTGGTAGATTTTAGAAAAAAAGCATTATTATTAAATTAACTGGTTAGATATATTTCAAATATGTTGTTAATTATTTTCAAATAAGGATTTCGATGCTTATTTTACGAGGTAATAAGAAAAGTTAAAGTTATTTAATATTGATTGGTCATCAATTTGATTAATAAAAAAAAGTTTTATTAAGCTATTTATACTCGGCAGGCTCCGTCAAGCTCTTGTTTTTACTGTCACTCTATACTTTGAAGCTCTCTTGGTGTTACTATGTGCTTACTACTATCCCTTTTCTTTAGGGCACTAATAGTACTCAGGGTTGTCTCTCTTCAGTATGACTGTGACGACCCTTTTACTGGCTTATCAACGTAATTTAATTTCTTTTATATATGGAGGCTTTATAGGAACACACACATGTAGAATTATATTAATATGAAAAAAGGTTAAAGGTTATCCCGCTCTTTTAAATTAACTTATTGACATACTTTAGTTCAACAATACTTATAACTGCTCTAGAGAGAACCTTATAATAATATTCTTTTAGTAATAAAGAAAGTTTATAGTAGTACCAATTTTATAAATCAAGGCGCAGATCGTACTGTTTTTTCTTTACGTTTCCTCCTCTTGGTAAGAGACTACCCTCTAGCATACGCTCCTTGTAAGCCCTTCTGTATGAGGTTCGAATAATGTTGAACCAACTTAGTTATGCTTTGACAGAGTAATTACCGAAAGTAAAATTACTTATCTAAGAGAAAGCGCATTCAAGGGACTTACCTTACTAACTAATATGTAAGTTGTAAGTTTTACTAAAACTTTTAAAGTTCTTTTATAAAGTATGTTTATAAAAAGAGGAACTAAGTAAACTTTATGGTTCCTTTACCTAGACTAAAGGCATGTGCATGTGCCACTAAACAGCCGGATATGGAAATGAGATTATTTCCGGTTAGAGTTTTGTTAATTTAATCGAGCTCCAGAAAATTCACTAACATATAAACAAATCTGTACATAGAATAAAAATATTATAAATTCATGCAAATGAAATAAGTATTTAGTCTTATGTGCCACATTAATGCTAGTAATCTGTCCTGCCCTTATTAAAGATGTTAGCACGGCATAAATTTAGTCATTAACAAATGCTCTTCAAATAAGAAACTTTAAAAAACTTTACTATATATTCTTAAACTTGTTTGAGTCATATTTTACCAGTTTGAGCAGAGTTTTCATGTCAAACCCTAATTAGCAAATTTTACAATTCAAAGGTACTATATGCTTATAAAAAATATATATTAAAGAAATCTAGGTTACAATGAGCTCACTTCTATTGACGAAAACTTATTTAAAGGCCTGAAGAACCTTAGAGCCCTGTAAGTTATTTCAGCACATTGTATATTACTATTAGTCTTCTTCCATTTACGTTTATAATTAACGTTAAATTGTTGCATTAATCTTTAATAATATATATAAAAATCTAATATAAAGAACAATTAATTAAAATGGTCTTTAACTTGTATATTTGATTAATAAAAGTTTAAAATCATAGTGAAGGTTAATGCGCTAAAAAAGAACATATGGTTTTTAATATTTTTATAAAAAGTTAATGCAACGAAAAGTTATTAACTTTAACAAATAAATTTTCTATCTTCTTTTTTTCTTTACTATTTTATCCAAGAAGGTTTTACAGGAATAAAAGAGTGTTATACGTTATAGAAAACAATTAACTGACAGATTCTTATTTTTCAAGGAGCTTACACGTCAATCAAATTAAGTTAATAGAGGCTAACTCCTTTAGCGGCCTTAAAAGGCTTAAAATCTTGTAATTATTTATTTATTAATTTTTTTAACATTTCGATATTAAGAGCGGTAACAACTTTAATTTAATTGTTGTTTAGTGCTTTTAAATTACAACGTAATTGTTTAGCTTTTTATGACTTTTTGGTAGCTTTTTTTACTTTTAAGGCCTTTGCCTTTCTTTTATTATTTACTTTTTAGTTATTATAAGTTATTCTTATATAAATAAAATTATCATTATCATGAAATGGTCAAAATCTCATTGTTAAATATAGAGATCTTTACAATAACAGGATTAACTTTATTGGATCATCTCTTTTCTCTGCGTTGAGTAATTTAGCTTCCCTGTAAGTAGACTGTTGTTTTTAATTACTAACGGGAAGCGAATACTTAATTGAATAATAATAACTTATTCCAACTTCCAAAAATACATTATTAACAGTAATTCTTAGTAATTTAGGAAATAATCAACTTACTTCCATTGAAAACCTAGTATTTAAAAATCTAAGAAACCTAAAAGATTTGTAAGTATATATAGTCGTATATTGTCTCGACAGTGTAATTGAGCTTTATTATCTTACAAAAAAAGCTTAACAATTTTAATTAATCATAAAATCTCTTTAAATTACACAGCTGAAATTTTAGCACCTTTAATTACATTGACATCATAACAGTCGGCCTACACAAATTAGTTTAGAGATAAAAACTTTGTATAGACTGGAAGTAGCTTTTAAAAGATATCTCATTTTAATATAAAGGATTTTAGCTGGAAACATGATTAAAGTGATCAATAATAATATGTTTGAGGGTCTTGAAAATCTAGAACGTTTGTAAGTTTTTGCGTGCTTATCTCATACCTTTTAATGGTCAACTGTATGGGGTGTTATGGCCGAAGAAGAGTTCCAAAAGGTTTTTTAAGCAAAATGTCATTTTAGATTAAGGATGTCCAGTAGTCCTTCATTAAAAAGTACCACAAGCTAGCTAAATGAAATTTTTAAGCTAGTTTGTATTGTATAGCGCCCGACGACTACTATAAAAGTTACCAATACAGGTATCTTGATGATAATAGCATTGAAAATATTGAAGAGATGGCTTTTGTTAATTTAAATCATTTAAATTATTTGTAAGTGCCATTTTTTCGTGAACTATAATATCTTTACCTTTTTAAACTTCTATCTTTCTATCACTGAGGGATCAGAGAATAATATTAGTAAATGATTATAGAAAAGAGAAACCTTTTTAAGAAATAAGGCATTAATAGACTAAAAATGCTATATAATTATGCCTACTAAAATTTAACTTTGTAAGGGTTATAACTTCTTTTCTTTAACAAAACCATCGAGCCCTATAACTATCTCCAATACCTTAATTAATTTTTAACTTGCTCTGATAGTTAGAAGTTGTAGGATATAGTTATATAGGTAAACACTACAGATGTTATTAGGAGATATAAAAGATTGTAATGTTGTTTTTCGTTCAAATGTAAATGCTATTTGTCTGGTTTGCTGAACTCATAAATGAAGTACTTCGATAAAGCACTAACTTTACACGTATCTATATTAGCCCTTTTTAACATGTTATTACCACGCATAGATCCCTTCACAATAACAGACTTACTACGATGCCCTATTGTGCGTATTTTTGTTTACCAAAAATAACGTATTTGTAAGTGATTAATATAAATACTATAAACTACTAAGTATCATATTCTTTTGCTTTTTAAGTTGCTTTGAAAAGTAGTTTAAATTTAATATTTACGAAAGACTACAGTTCACCGCAAATATATTATTAAAATCATCAACATTATATATCATTTAAAAATTCAGAGGTTTAGGAAATAACCAACTTAATTCAGTGAATGGCCAATTTCTTAAAGAGCTTACACACATTACTGAATTGTAAGTTATAATCTAATGCCAATTTATAATTATATTCTTAGTACTCTGCAAATACTGACAAAATTGTTTAATCATGATAATGCTCGATAACTGACTATGTAATAACGATATTAAAACTAATAAACCATGACTTATAGATCAAGATATCGAGGTCAGTGTTTTAGTTTATATAGTGACACCCCTATAAATAACAATATTCGAAAAATTTAGTTTCTGATTCGTGTACAGTAGTTATCTTTTTGACGGTTTAATAATTTTTCTTAAAAAACATTTAAAGAGTTAAATGTAAACCTAGTTACTTTAATTGATGACTAAATTTTAAAAAATCTTATAGTGATAAAGAGTTTCTAAGTAAAATAGTGTTATTCTTAAAAAATGTATATTTACATAAATATAGCTGTGATAGTAACAAACAATAATTTCCCCAGCCATTTTTACTTAGAATGCTATGTATTTTAAATTAATAATTTTTTGTTATAATATTTGGTTAGGCACCTATATGGGTGCTTTATTGAATCAGTTTCTGACTCCGCATTTTCTGGCCTTACGGCGTTGATAAATTTGTAATAATTTATATTCCTTAAATTAGCTTATTTAGAATACATTAAATACATGTGGTCCAGTTTTATGATTTTTAAAACTGAGTTTACGGCATTTAGTTGTGAAGTAAGGCTTTCTATATTACTCATTATTTATAAATTTTAAAAGGAGTTTACAACACAATAAATTGACTAAAATAAGTGAGGAAACGTTTAAGGGATTACATAAATTACAAGAGTTGTAAGTTTCTTGCATAAAATTTTTTAATACTCAAGTTTAAAAATATCCTAAATTACTGAGCATAATATTATTAATCACTGAATTTTTTTATTATGATGGTTTTAATATATATCTTATTATATAAGCTTAAATAAAAAAGTAATTAGCTTTAATAATGTATTCATAGGTTCTTGTAGATAAACTTACTTTTTACCACTATACAGATCTTTTACTTTATTATACTTCTAATTACTGAATTTATTTTTCTAAGATAAGAAGGAGATTTTAACTTTCTTTAAATAACAGTTTTAAGGGGATGAAGGTACTCTTAAAAGAATATAACAAATAAGTCCAGTAGGCTTAGTCTATTTTGCTGAAAATGTTTTTATTATATTAAGAAAAACTATACAAAACTTTTTTGGTAGAATAATTTTGGATTCGCTTTAAGTTTTAGCTAGCAATAATTGGTAAATTTATGAAGTTAGTAAAACTTGAGAGGAACGCCATACTTTAATTGGTAAAATGCTGGACCTAGTTTTTTGTAATTCCACATCTTTTTACTTTGTCCAATTGTTATGCAAATTTACTTATTTTCAATTTTTAATGTTCTCATATGTTAAACCAATGTGCGAAAATTGGTTTTATTGTAATTGAAAAAAGAACGCTTTTACGGTTTTACTTAAACTTCCATTACAGACATCTGTATAATAATGAAATCAAATCAATCCCCACCAATGCCTTTTCTATGTTAGGAAAGCTAACCTTCTTGTAAGTGGTTGTGCTCATCTATAAATACAATTTATTGTAAAAAAAATTACGATTTATATGACTTTATTAGGAGCCATAATATTTTAAATGTTCTACTTAATCGTCATATAATTGTGTGTTATGTTAAAATTAATAAGGAATCTTAATAATAATGCTATTACCGATATTGGGCCTAACGCTTTCAATAGCTCTTTTAATTTTAACCACCTGTAAGTAAATACGTTTTTTTCATGCATATTTACGTGAAGTAACATATATTAATAAGGGTTATCAGGCTGAATAAAAATTTTCTTTGTTGCTCGCGTGCCATATATGGCTTTTTAAACTTTTCCAGTCCCTTGTGCACCCACAACGGGGCACTTAAGACGTTTCCTAATTTTTCCGCAAAGAGCTGCAGTACTAATCACTTAGCGAGCCACAATGGAACAGTATTATTGACTCCTTTTACTCCCCACGAAGCACAAGTTGTTTACTCAGTAAATATTAGTATGGTAATAAATGCCTCAAAAGTAATTTAAAATTAGTATTAAAAGAATTTTATGAGTAATAAACCTATTTTTCTTTTAAACAATTACAAAAGTTTATATAAAGTACATGTATTAAAACTATCATTTAACTGCCGGTAACCTACTTTAATAGTCATAACAGAGTGGTAACTTCTCAACTAACGATTTTGTAACTAAATGTTTCAGAGCTCCTGAGTAACTTGTTAATAAAGTAAAATGTAACTTAAGAGCATTGTTTAATTAATAAAGATTAATTTATTCTTAACGGTGTAACTTTATATTTATGGACCCAAATAAAGAATGATAAGAGCTTAAAAGGACCTAAAAGTTTAACTAATGAGAATTAACACTATAGAAGATAATAGTAAAATGAAAAATCAGGTACTCTGTTTAATATAATAAAAATAGTAATATGAATAACTACATAAATCAGGTAAGAATGAGAAGTGTCTTTAAATAGAATCGTCATTTAATCCAAGGTGAAGTTAAAGAATACTTTGTTATACTTTTATTATAACCAGTAGTAGTTACTTTAAGACGATATTTTTAAGGTTATTGCTGGGCAGAGATCTTTAGAAAAGGAAGATAAAAATACTAAAAGGGTTTCTTTCTTTTCAAAGGTAGTAACATAACACCTACATAAATTTTTTGGAGCGGGTGATGGCAACTGTAAGGTTGCGTAATCAGCTAAAAATTGCAATAGTTATATTCTGTCCGACGGCCACAATAATTCTCATCTTTAGTGTGTTGGCAGTTTATTATCGTAAAAAAGGAGGAAAGCAAGCGGAAAAGACTAGCCACAGCAAAAAAAAAAGAAAAGTGGAACCTTTTTAGTAAACCCTGTCTTTAATCCTGCTGAGGAAAAATTTATGAACTTCTCCGCAGAGTAAAAAATATTTTTATGTCTTGACCGCTTGACAAGAAGATATTTTTTTAAAAAAAATTCAAGATTTTACTTACGAGATTTTTTTCTTTTATAACTAATGAGTTCAGTAACAGCACAAAACTATTCTTAAGAAAGGTTTTTAATATAGCTGAACATAAAAACATTACTACGTGAGAGAAGCATACAAATACACAAATATAGTTAATTATTAAAAATTGGAGCCCATTAACTTAACTCTGAATAAGGTTTTAAACTCATCTTTTAAAAGAATTTTATAAGAGCACAATATCAATATAATAGAAAAACAAAGAGAGAAGCTTAAGTAACTTAGCCGGTATGTCGGTGTAAAAGAAAAATACATAATTTGAAGGTTTTTAATGATAAGCTCGGAAAAATTGTTTTAAACTCAGCGTGCTGTAAAATACAAAAAAATTTAGCTTGCAAAAATGGTTTCTTTACATATAATATATATTTTGCAGTGACTTTAACTCATTAAGTTCATATTACATTCACTTGTATTTGGTTGCACTTTTTTCCTTATGACTTGTGAAAGAAGAATCGAATTAAAAAAATTAAATTTTTCTATCACATATTCGTATATATTGTTATACTTGGCATTCCGTTCAATAAGAGTTACTTCGTTTTGTCTTAAACGTCACTATAGTCCTTTGATAATAGCGGTTATTTGTTGGCTTTAAAAGGTTGGCAGAATATTACTATTATGTATTATTTCTTTCTGCTTTACGTCAATTTGCATAGTACCTTCACTGCCTTAAATGTTTTCATTGGAACCTTAAATAATTAGTGAAGAGGGATTTCAATTTTCGGAAATTATATTAAAATGTATTCCTATTTGGCGTAATTATACTAAGAGACGTCAGTAGTTTCAACTTAATAAGCGTATATTAGATTTGTGGTATTATAAACTTGTAGTTTGCTTTAGCATATTAATTTATAGCACTGGCTTGCTACAGGCCTCCTTTATCAATTTTTCCACCACTGATTGAATTGCTTCGCAAATTAAGATGCTCTTAATATACACAGCTGGATAGTAAACATAATAAAAAAGAAGGTAACGTCATAATTATAAGTACAATAAAAATATATATAATATCTGCATTGATAATTCTAGTACCATTATGTAATAAAAAAAATAATTTATAACTATTTATTTATAAAGTAGATAAACTAGGGCAGGCCAAGAATGGAAGAGGCCTAATATACTGCTTAATTTGATTTACAAATGAGCAAAGAAGTTCTCTACGTCCGGGGTGTCGTGATCTCCTATAAACGAGTGTAAGTCCGCGTCATAAATTATATATCTCGAACCAATAAAACGTTTTTATAATTACAGTTATAATTTCCCTTAAATAGGTCTATGCATGTTTCACAAATACTGGCGTTCCTAACGGTCATATTAAATGACGGTGTTTTAATTATTAGGGTCAACTTTTTTAATTTTTAAAATATAAATTGTAATCGCTTTTTAGACACTGTTAGATTTCCCACGACGCTAGAAATTTAAACTAAGAGCTGGAAGTATGTGTTTGCTACATTATATACCCTTTTAAAGCCGAAGTACACTCGGCTAAACTATAATTACAGGAAAGCTACTGAGCATTCCAGCCGTTTCTGGCTACTACCAGATCATAAGTTGATTTTTATTTTGAGTTATCTAAAAATCTCTAGAAAAAATTTCTAGCTTCTTCGTTCCAACTTTTTTTTAAGTTTAAAATACCAGGTAAAATTTTAAAAATTCAATCTATAACTTATTAAAATAGAATTATCCCAAGAATTCCGAAAGCTTATCTTTAACCTCATCTTGGTTAATAAAATGAAAACTAGTTTATACTATTGTAACCAATTTATTTTTTTGTTACTCTTTAAGGCGTAGTTTTTGCAAATATCTAATTTTTATTTTTATTTATCTAAATCTTTATGTTTAACGGTTTTGGTTGTTTTTGCTATTATTTTAAAAGACTCACAGTTATCGCGAACTATTTTGGGGCCGAAAGAAAATATTATGAACTTACACTCAGAATACTATATATATATATACTTGTAAGTTAATGCTTTAATTAAAATTTTTTAACTTGACAAGCATATTTCAAAAAATTATTGCTCTTTATGAACTATTAACAACTCCTAGTTATAACCGTATAATTTTTTTTTAGTAATTGTAAATATCTATTAGTTTAATTATTATTAGTTACACTTGTCATAATTACGCGCATTCTATACACTGCTTGCATCTGTATATTAATTTAATTTGGATCGTTTATATAAATCGGCAGGTACATATTTTTCTTGTATTTTATTATATGTATATATTTACAGGTTCGCGCTCTCAGAAAACTCTTAGAAGCCCTCTTTTGCAATTGCAGCCGTCGGTTCCGAACATCTTAAATTAACCTGCAACAAAAGTTAGATAGCAATTTTTTTTTAGTTTTAAAAAAAAATCCGTACTACAATTAGTTTTTAGTTAGGAAGTTTAGATTGCTATTCTTCATGAGAATGATAATAGATGATTTTTATCTAGTACTAATTTTATTTTTAAAAAAGACGTACACGTAACCACCAAGGCCAAGAAGTTTCTGATACAGCTACTTTTTGGCTCCTCTTGTTTTGCTAAAGTAATAAGTGCTGTCTTCCAGAGTATAGTGCGGTAGTAGGATGGTAGTATGGTATAGTACTGTGTGAAGAGTGCCATTACTAGAATATATATATGTCTGGACCTCCCTGACATTAATTTTACGCATTAACGCTCCAATTACTTAGCCACAGTGACAACTCGTACTTCTGCTTGATAAACTGTATAAACATCTTTCGTTAGTTTGCGTCAAACTTAACACTTTAATAAATGATTTTATGCCCCCTAAAGGCCACTATCAGAATTTTTTTTAATATACAAAGAAGACCTAACAAAAAAGTTCTTTTCAAATAATAAAGCTTTATATGCGTATAAAAACGAGAAATGCTCTTGTGGTTTAAAAAAAAAATGTCTGAATTCTAAGATCTACACGGAGGCTCTTCTTTAATTGACTTTGATCTGCATTTACAAGTTATTTGAAAAAGAATTCGTGTAATTCAGGAAAAAGGTCATGTCCATTGATACAAAAAGAGTTAGAAGTTTAGCCGCCGGGATAGTTATTATTATAAGAAAGTAGATATAATAAAAAATTTGGGTGTAAAGCGGGCTTCTAATAAAATTTTGTGAAGTTCCAGCATTAAATTATGCAGCATAAGTTTTGTATTTGCGTGTCTAAACATTTAAGAGCGAGTACAAAAGCTTCTGGACTACGTTTTAGTCAGCGAGCTGTTGCTTTGGTAGAAATTATTCGGGGTACCGTGCAAAATGGAATACTTTATAACATTAGTATGTAACTCCCTCAACCTAGAAATATTTTTTATATCCAAATTATTTTTAATTAGAATTAGTTTAAACCACAAAATATAACCAGGGGGTATTTTTTTACTCAAAAGCTTTTAATAATAATGGGTAGATCTTTTAGAACCTCCTAATTCTTCAAAGAGACTTAAAATAAATAAGATATTAGTAGACATTTTTCGCTAGCGGAACAGTTTTCAGAAAAGATTAAAAGATGGAGAGGTGTAATACGACAGTAATCTTTTTTATAAGGTGTTTTCCCCGAATACCTTGTTTTCATAAAGTGAGTAAAATGTTGCTCAAGGTAACGCAAGTAATTTATGTAATCTTTCCGGGGCAGAAGGAAAAGAATTTTCCTTAAAATTTTTTTATAAAAAGTAATTAAGCTAAAAAGGCTTTGTTTGGTTGCACACACATTCAACTAGTTATTAATAGGTCTAGAGAAATAGTGGTTAAAGCAGCTAATCAATAATTTTTACTGAATAAAAGTCTCAAAGTTTTCTTTTCGTGAATATGAGTTGAAAATATAATGAAGCCTTCGACAGCAAAGATTTTTATTATTAGATTGCCCTTAATTATATAATTCAGTTAAAATATAAGTTGTCTATCAGCTCTTTTCAGCAATTACCAGCACTTTAACGTTGTTTTAAAGCGTTCCGTTCTATTTATACAGGTGCTTAACTTAAAGTAAAAAGCGGATTCACTATCTCATCTCGAGCAAAGTTAACTATTTGCCTTCACAAAATATACTTAAAACCTTTCAACTTGAATAATAATTAGACTAAAAAAGTTAAAAAGAACATAAGTTCCTTAACACTAAGACATTTCCTCAAAGCTCTTTCTTTGAAAATAAAATAAAATAGATGAAGTTGCTTAAAAATGTTTTTAAGGCCTTTTTAAAAAATAAATGTAGTTATTAAAAGAAGGAAAAAAGAGATAATATAAAACTATAACTACGGCTAATTAATTTGTTAAAAGAATTTTATAACCTTTAATTAGTGTTACAGATTGAATTTCTCGTATAGCCAAAAGGTAATATTTTTTAGTAAAATGGTACAAAAAAGTTATATTACAAAAAAATATAAACATCTCCTTTACTTATAACAAAAAGCTATGTATTTATTTATAGGTTTATTATATTTAGTAAGATAAAAGTTTTATCGACTAATATATTTCGTAATTGAAAAAGGGGGCTCCAATTATTATTTCCACCTCTATTACAACATATACTAATAGGTTTATAGTTTTCACTTTCAATATTCCTACCAGTTTTAGTTTCTTTCGGTTAAAAAATAACAGCTTCCTTTTTATGGTTTTCGTGGCGCAGCCAAAAAGCAGTGCATAAACTAACCTCGCCATTGGGGCCTGACGCCATTGCGGAGTTTTATTAGCTTAATATTTTAAAAGTGGTCAACGAACGGAAGGCATTATAGAATAAAAACTTGAGTGCTTACTTTTACACTCAGCGCAAAATTTGAGCAAATTAGATGGAAATAGAGGACACTTATTTAAGAACTCGGGGGAATATCTTTTATATTTCCATTAGGCAATATAAATCTCAGTTTATAATTATTGATATAGGATCAGCGCAACAAAGGAAGTAAAGTCTCTTAAAAAGTGGGGAAAAGGCCAAAAAAACTTGGCCTCGGATTTTTGAGAAGAGCTATCAACTTTAATTAAATTTAAAAATTAATAAATTTTTTTTTAAAGAATTTATAATTATAAGCGCTCTTTCTTTGCAAATATTTATCAATGAACTCACTTACAACCTGTACAGGCGCATTGTAAATAGGAAACGAGCTTAAACCTATTGGCCTTTCTAGAAAAGATTAGTAGGTTTTTTGTAAAAAATTTTTTCGTCAGATAATACAAACAGCTCAAGTTAACTTCACCGAAAACCGCACGTTGAGGCTTTGAGTTTAATAAACTGCTCAAGTATTCAGCCGGTCCTGGAAGTGAGTTAATGAAAGATAAAATTTTATTTAAAGATTAGCTACCCCAGTTGATTGTAAATTAAAGTTACTTAACATAGCTAAGTAGACACCTTAAAATATTTGCAAATACGGGGTCAAGGTTTAAGCTACCTAAATATGATTCTCAGTCCTAAGTTAAACAGTGTGATTGATTGGAAGAAGAGCTTCGCTGGGAAATATCCTAAAAATAGTTATTTTTTTAGTATATAAAGCTAACATAAATCTATTTTATACAAACAAACTCATTAGATAATCGTTATTTATGCTTATGTCTTGCCACGAGACAAGCACACAACTAAGCCTTGGCACAATTTTTTTAGCGGTGATACAGCCGGGGTACAGCGTTACGCAGTCTCTTCTTAATTCCTTTTCTATCATTCCGTTATTTTACTTTATAGTCAATCATAGTTATAATACACTTTTTTCCGAATCCAATTTAACTATGATATTCTATATAAACCTCGCGTTCTTTGACCAAGTACGCACTATTTTTCACCTTCCTATTCACACATTTTCTAAATAACTAATCAGTCTAAACTATCAACACACATAGCTTATTAGTTGAGACTACTTTAAAATGTTAGTAATAATACTGTACTTTAAAAGAGGAGGACTTGCGGCAGAGAGTACTTCCAAAGGAGTTTCAGCTTGTAATGAAATAACGCAACTGTTTTCATTGATTTTTGAGGTTAAAAAAATGAAACAAGTGGTTTTCTTTTTTCATTTAATTGAATTTCATGGTATATAAAATTTATACCTACTTTTTAGAAATTATTTACTCATTAGTGTGAGTAGAAGGTCATTCGAATGTAAAAAATATTATAAGTAAAATATATTAAGCCTAAATATTAATTAAATTAGTGTCAGGAACTCCATTGGCTTTACAAGAGAACATTTATACTTGTGCTGCATAAATATAAAAAATTTATAACAATTTTAAAAATTACATACTAATAAAGTGACCCACAGGGAATCCCAAGCGGCGTAAGAAGACAACTTTTGCTATAAGGTCCACTGCATTTACCTATTTACAACGTTTTAGGCGTATTAATCATGGAGCTAATTGCGTGGTAGAACGGCAGCTGCGTGCTGTATAGACATTTAAGAGGTAGCCAAATTTCGTTTGCATCGCTAATTAAAATAGTGAATTTTAAATGCAACAAACCAGTAATAAACTAAATTTTTGAATATATCTATGGCAAAAATTTTTTTGTAATTTCTTTATGATTATTAAGGTTCTTCTTTTATTTATAAAATATACCTTCGCTTACCGTACAAGTGATAAATAATAAAAATGTAAACGGCAACTTAGAAGACAAATACTTTTTCAAATCCTTGACCGAAATTATGCGTTTTTGTAAAAAAATTGGTCAATTTAGTCTAGCTGGCATTATTTTATCTTATTTTGTATAGTGGTTTTGAAAAATATTTCCCTAAAATCTTCTATTGCATTTTATACCACCGGGCCCTCCCAAAGCTGTCTTCTTAGGCAAGCTACCTAATTCTGTTCGTTTATTTTCATACTTAAGAGTGTCTAACGGTTAATGTAAGCATATATGGGGATTTTGTGCATTCTTGTAACATAATAGGTATAAAATTACACTAGTGAAAAAAAAAATTGCTTTTTAAACACCATAACTACCTTTTTTTCCATAAAGAATATTAAGTTAATTCAGTAGTAAAAAAGTACTTCGTTAACTTGTAAAGGCCAAATAATATTATTTGTAGTTATGTAGTAAAGATTATAAAAATACTTGAGATAAAGCAACTTGAGTAAAACACTTTTTATATTAAAAAAAAAATTGGTGTACAGTTTTGCAAATATGTAATTTTATTTTAAATTACTTAAAAATATAGGATCTTGCTTATTGCCACGAGAAAATAACAGCATACTCGGTATTGTAGTCCTAAAAGATTCTAATTCCAATAGCTAAACTATCAGCCACGTGGACTTATACAGTCAACTTGGGTTTATAGCTAACCCCTCGCCTATTGGGAGGATAAAGGTTTTGCTGTATTCTTTTTTTTTTATAGAAAAGGTTTTTTTTTTCTTAACTTACGTTTAATTCTTAGTTGTTCTTTACATGTTTCAATAATTCAGTTTTTTTCGTGGTTGCTCGTTTCATATATTCAGTTATCTTATATGTTATAGTTTGGGTTTGCTTAAAAAGTTTCTGAATTATCATTGTGCTAATTACGATTAGTTTGGCGTATATGTTTTTATAGGGCGCTATAAATCTTACTTGGGAAAAATACTTAGTTGCTAAAGACAATTGCTCCTGCCTTATTTGGTTAGGACTACAGTTGTTCTATGGAAAAATTCTTATATTTTAGCCATGAGGCCTTGTATATGTGGGTGTGAGAGGGGGGGGGGGGAGGGGAGGAATTACAATTATTTCTCGTTGTTTTTGTTAACTGATCTCTTCCTCTATACTAAATACGCTAGAGGTAGACGAACAACAAGTTATGAGCCCTTCGAGACCCGTAACGTTTAAAGGCTTTGATCGTCTCAGTCAAAATTCATTAAACATAATGATATAATAACCCTTTGATGGGCAAAATTTTGGGGCTTAAAATAGATCTGTTTTACAATCACTGGTAACTAAATTTACCACTTTTTTATGTTTTGTTGGTTGCTGCCTTGAATATGGTACTCAAAATTATCAGAGATTGTTTTAGAGACAGAGCCTCTCGCTTAGGGTCAATTTCCATATACCTACTCTTCAAATTGAACCTTGGCGACAAGAGGTAAACACAGTAAACCAGTAATCTACAAAGGGTTAAATAAAGTGAAAAATGGTCCCTTGAGTGCTTCTAACTGTAATGCGAAAAACTTAATAAATAAAAAAAATGCCATTTAAGAAGTTTTTAGCGGTTTACGTCTTCTGTATTATTCAGTAGTTACCAACAAGGCAATTACTTTGCTGTTAAATTAAGTTAATAAGTCTGGAACCTTGTCCTTTATATGCTTCTCGAGACAACTATCTTTCTTACTTCATCTTATAATAGCTTTACAAATTTTCTTTGAATAACAGTTTGCAAGTTACTAGGTGTAGCCTTATAAAGTAGCTCACTGGTATGCAGTAAATTATTTTTGGTTTTCTCGCTTTTTTCCTCTTGAATGGGAAATTTATTAGCAAACTTAAGAATTTGCAATTAATGAACGCGTCTATTTTTTGCAGTGGTTAACTCATAGCTTGTAAGTTCAATTGCTTAGCGTTAAGTTTGCCAGCTTCTCCTTCCAAATTAATAACAACTAATTTGGAAGAATGCCGATATTATATTGAACTATATTTAACAAAATGAAAGTAAATGAAAACAAAGTTTATAAAGAAAAAGTATGCGTTAAACTTGAAGTGCATATTTTTAAGTGGTGGGAAATTTGGAGACTATTTATACCCCAACGCTAGATGAAGCTTGGTGCTCTAGAAAAACTTTTAGTGACCTCTTTGCTTGTAAATTTTATTAGTTACCAATATAAGCTGTGCTTTTTTGGCACAAAGAAGATAATACTAAGGTGATTAGGAAAATAATCAGTGTTTCATTTTAATCTACTTTGCAGTCAAGTTTTACCAAATTTTTAACTGTTGAAACAGCTGTTAGGAGGATACCCCGAATTAGTGACTGTTAAAATGGGATTTAATATATATATAGGATGATTTAGCTGACTTATTACAAATTTATGATTTTCGTTTCCTTTTTGTTACTCGGCTTTGTTACAACGATCATTGAATAGCAGTAATATTTTAAACATTGAGTCTAGTTTTCGTTACGATGCACCGCCTGCAGTACTTGGAAGCCTTGAATTTTATTAACTAAAACAATACTGTGTAAATTTATAAGTATAACATACTGTATGCCGGAATACATAGGTTTTGTTTAAACTTTTTTTCATAAACAAAGTAGTTAGAAAATAATTGATAACGTTGTAGGATCTAAATTGTTTAGTATTATAAGCAAAAAAAGAAAAAATTAAAATAAGATTTAAAATGTAAGGCTTATTTTTTCTCTTTCATTTCTACGGACTTATAGAGATTTCTTAATAAAATCATTTACTCGAAGATGAAAAAATAAGATTTGTTGTAATATCTTTGACTAGATTTTTTTTTAGCTTTGAAATTCTTTAGACTAAATACCAAATACCACCGGCTCACACTGCCTAAGATCTTTTTTACACTACGTAAACCAAAGAAACAAAGAGCAGAGGGAAATATTATCTTTTTCTTTTTAACTTTAACTTTTAAGCTTTACTAACTGTACAACAAACATATGAATATGTCTCTGACTTTTTTGTATGTATTGTATATTTTTGGTGTGAATAGTCTCTCACAAAACGCAGGATTTTAGTAAAACTTAGGGTACGCTTTGTTAATAGAATTAAAATTAAGGTTGTGAATTGTTCTATACTAATATTCTATAGCAGATCCTTATTATTACTATATAGATATTTCTAGAGCGTTATTAAATTTAGTTGAAGAAATGTAATACTTCGCAACTGACCATCTAGGTAGGTTTTTACTATTTTTAACTAAATCTTCCCAAACTTTCTAATTTTTTCTTTATGAATATACTTCTTTTACAGTAACAAAAAGAGTTTAGGACTCGCCGGCAATTGTGCACTAGCTTATGGTGAACAGAACGAGATTTTGGGCTTCTTAAGGGGGGCGACGCTATCTCCAGCTCGAGTCGCTAAATGTCGTTTTTCAGCGCAATGCAAATAAGATCAACGAATGACTAACTAAAAAGTTTGGGAACCGTGGACGTGCTTCCACGTCAACGTAAAACATTTTGAGTTTTCTTATAGTCACAAAAGAGTTGGTGTTATAAATTAAAAGAAAAAAAAACTGATATTCTCTAATTTGTATGCTATTTACCTGCTTTAGAGCTTGAGATCTGCATTTGTTGATCAATTGGGCATCTAGTCATTGCCATTATTAAATAATTGAAAGAGAGACGTTTGGAGAGAACATTACTAAAAACGGATAGTACTGAAGAGCAAAAGAGTGATAGTATAGATATATAGCGGTAATAATATCTTAATAATATAATAAGAGTTAAATTATACTAATCAGAAGTAAATAAAAGTAACTATGACATATCAACAACTATTATAATGTTTAATAGTAACGTAGGTTTATTAATAAATCGTTTTTATCTGTATCTACAAAGCCAGAGAAGGTTTATTCACCATTGACCTATCTTTACAAAAATGCCCTTACAGCTATTTAATGTTGGCAATATTACTTTTTCTTATTACATTGCCCAGTCCTTGGCGAGGAGACTACTTTTCCGAACTTCTCACTTAGGATTTAATAAATTAAAAAGTTAAAGTTAGCCTCTCCGCCTTATCCAAGTGTATTATACTACAAGGCAGTTAAAATGAGAATGAACCGACATATGTATTCCTACAAACGAGACTGTGGCGAAGATGTATGTTAAGTAATAACTGGAGGCTTTTAACTCCAATAATTTATGGTGTTCTCTTTCTTTCTGTATCTAAAGGGGGATAAAAAAATCGTTTGGTACCCCGAGGTTGGGCTATATTTCTAACGATTATAGTTTTTTCTTTTTTCCCACATTTTCACGCATTTTTATAGTTTCATATGTGTTTGTATGATATTAATTTCTATCTATTTGAACTATGCCTGCTTACGTATTTGTATATAAATTTATATTGCAGTTGTACCCTTAGTTTTAGAAGGTATTTATTTGTTGTGTTCAAAATGTCCTCAAATTTTGTTAATGTTCCCTTAAATATCGTTATGTAGGTTACCTATTTGGTTGGACTCTCTTAAAAGCGTCGTTTTTTAGCTAAAGTGGCTGTAATTTTTGAGTTATAAATTTATTTTCTTAGCCTCTGTTGGTTTTATGACCAATAACGTTTTAAACCACCTTATTACCACTAAAATACATTCTCAAAAATAGTATTATCTTTTGTTTTTAATAAAGAACTGTTATTGCCATCAGTGGAGTCTGTGGGTTTCTATTATAACATTTTAAAATTTTTTTGGCACTCTGTTCTTTAGATGTGGTCATAATGTATAAATACTTTGCAGCTTAAGAAACTAATGGTTAGTGCTTTTTATACACTCAATTAGGTGTTATGGAATCCTTTGGCAAATTCTTTTAATTAAAAATTTGTACCTAATTGCTTTGCTGGGGAGTCGCGCGCTTATATAAGATACTAGTAGATAACACTATTAACCATAGCATATCTTACTACATAATATTACATTATATAGCCTAATACACTATCATTACACCAGCGCGGCGCAATAAAACAAGGTTAAACCGAACCAGTTGCCCTTAGCAGTTAAACTACAACTCCGAATAAAAGAATCAATACAAAGTTAGCTAAAGCTAATATAAAAAATAGGGATAATGGTATATTTTGCTACATTATTTTTCATGTATCACTCTAGAGAAGAATACTAAAGTTCCATCACTTATTAAATTTAGCATTCTTTTCAAAGCTGAATAGACCCGAGAACTAGCAAAACTACTAAGTTTGCTTGTTTTATTTTGCGCATTTTGCACTCTATATGGTTCGCAACGTTTCAAGTAAATGGACCTATAAGCAATATTATTTCTCTAGGTAAGTGACCCGATTTCTATTTAACGCGCATACAGTTGTTAGCTTTTCAAATCTCCTTCCTTCTTCGTATGCCGACGTATTAAATTTTCTTTTATATACTGCTATAAAACCATGCTCAGCTTTTGGTGGTTTGTTGTGTATAAAGAAATGCAACTATACAACGCTTTAAATTTAGATAACCATGTAGGTTAAATTCGATATTGTCCATTATATATGTTTAGTTGGGTTCAGGATGTAAATTTGTTACATATTTTTTAAGGTACCATCAGTATGAAAGAAAGTATAGGTTCGTTTAAGGGTACCATCTGGTAAAATGTGACCCTATACTATTACAAGCGCTGTATTTACTTCGCCTATCTGAGGCAATGCTTGAATTCTAGTAAAAAGGTTCCATTTTTTTTTGACCTGCTTTTTTAAATAATTCGGCTCTGCGATGGAAGAGGGACACTGTCTTTAATCTTTATAATTAAGATTTTAACTCTAAGCACTATTCGTCTGGTATAGTTACATTGAAGTGGTAGTGATGACTTTGTATATTATAGTGTTCGACTGCTCTGAAAGTAATTGCAAGTGTTAGAGAGTAGAGGGTGTTTGCTTGTAATGCAGATTTCATTCCTTTATACCGTGTGATCGGCAAAGCTTATATTCTAGCGAATGCCATAAGAGAAATAGTTTAAGACACCACCCACACGGTTCCGGATGCCTCACGGGATAATTAATTTGTGTATCTGGACGTACTCCTTGGTACATACGTATGACTTTATCTATTAGGGAAAGCATGCCGTTAAGTAAGATTTTCTTTTCTTTTACACAGTTTTCAGAGGCTTATAGAATAATGTATTATGTTTTTTAGCCTAAACTGTAGTTAGTACTACCTATCAGGTAACTTCCTACTTCATGCCTAATAAACATTGTTCAATTAAAAGATCATAGCACGCAGCCAGGCAACTTAAGCTAACCCTAACCCTAAAGTACAATATCATCTTTTCGTACGTATATATATATTCAAGGGCTATTAATAAAGTTAACCAGCACCCTTGAAGCTGTTTTGTCTTTATTATAAAGTAGAGAGGATACAGGGTGAATAAATTGTCTAAAGGGCCATTAAGAGAAGCTTTGTATTGTCTCCAGCACTCATGCTTGAATGAAGGGAGACCTCTTGCTTATAGGGTGACATAAAGCAGTAAACACAACACTGACACATTTTTATTATTGGCCGTTCGCCTGTATATGTACCTTTACAAAGAGGACAAAAAATATCTTATAGACCAAAAGAAAAGTTAACCTTCAGGATTATTATCAGATTTTTGTAATTAACTTTGTACACGTATAAATCAAGTTACTACTTTTTATAGTTTTAACAAGGTTTGTGTTTGCCAATTTATTTATTTTATGCGGAACAAGCAAATTAATAATGGTGAAACTTCTTGACTGGCCATTGCCATATTTACCACTAATTTCGACCCCTTCCCATTAGGGACAGTTTTAAAGCTACCAAGCAACTTGCAACGAAGGCACGAAAAATACAAACAAAGACATCGAAACAGTATTAGTAATTTTCGATAAATAGTAAAGCTATTTTTAACACGTGCGTGTAATGGGATAAATGCTGACCTTGTTAATATAAAAATATTATAGATTGTAGGGCCTTTGTTACATTTGTTGATATCCATGTTTATTAGTGCTAGAGACAATCAAGCAAAGGGTAAAACAAGACCATATAATAGACATTGCAAAAAGCAGCTGTAATAGAAATGGAGTAGCTGCAAAAGTAATTTTTTAAAGGGAGAAACGTTTTACATTTACGGAACCAATTAAAAACGCGGAACTGCCGAAATAAGTAGCGGAATTTTAAATTTAAGGATCCTGCTTCCAACGCAATATTACTTAGTTAATTTCATTTTCTTCTCCGCAAGCACAAAAAAGGAAAATAAAAAGCTTTACTACACGTTTCCTGGCAATACGCAGTTCGACGTTAAGTCGGAGAGTAAAGGCGAGCTGGCACAAGTTTTGTCCTTACGAAGCGTGGATAAATTTGTCTACCGATGCGATCAGCGCCTCGAGGTCTCTACCGGGCTGGGCGGAATGGCGCATGGTTGGAGGGAAAAATATGAAGGAATCTTCGAGGGTTAGAAAGGACCTGGTCCATGATCGGCTCGGTAGTAAAGTGCTCTACAAGCTCCACAGAAGTCGCATAGAGAGGCTCCAGGCTTTTTACTTTTCTGTAAAAGCTGCTCAAGCACAAGCCACGTCAAACACAGCGCCAGTTTGCTGATAATAGTCGACTACCGCTTATAGCAGTGGTAAGGAAAGTGGACTATCTTGTGGAAAAGCAAAGACCGCTTCGCACAAAAGCACCCCAACTCCCAGACTTTCTCTTCTGCAGCGACCGGTAGACTCTGCGCAGTGGTGCTAAGGAGGACTTTAATGTTGAGCAAAACTATCACTACGAACTTTGAAGGAGCTTTTATCGTAGGAGCAGCCCGAGAGCACAACTGTCACAGTGGCAGGATGGTTGGACCTTTCGCACGCCTACTTGAAAAAAAAGTTACCAACAGATAACAAGGTTCACCAAACGATCCTGTACGTCGCAGTCATGCCCAGCATTTCTGCCCACTGTCCTCTTAGCATCCGGGTAGGCATGAAGATCTTTCTTAAAAAAAAAAAGGAAATTATAAAAGTTAAGCCAAGAAAAGCCCATGTTCAAAGCAACCCTAAAAGACGGTAGCCACGCACTAGAATCAAGAAGTTGTTGACGTGACCGAAGTTTATCCGAAACGGCGCGCCAAGCCACTTGAAAATACTCTTCTGCATTCTTTTATATTGAAAAAAACAATAAAAGTCAAGCGAAAAAAAATACGCCACCGTCCAAAGCACAAGAAAGGAAGTCTTCATCGATGACTGCGCTAACTAACATCTGCCAAAGAAATGTGATGTGGAGCTAAAGACGTTGCTCTTCAAGGCCGACCTGCGCAAAAATTTTCGTATTGTTCGGATCTCCAAAGGAGGTGACCACCGGGAAGAACAGAGGAGTTTCGTGGGAGGCGTCGGAGGAAATGTCATCCTCCTCCAAATAGTCACTTCGCTCAGAAGCAGTTGAAATTTCTATAGTTTTTTTAGAATAGCTTAAGCTAAAAAGAGCCTAAACCAGTACCTTCTATCAGTCCATCTTCCTCGACAGCCATGCCTTGTTTTTCTCTCTTATGCTTGAGTTCATTACGTAAAACAATGAATCCTAAAAGGAGAATAGCAATAAACAGGGATAATATTGTAAAAAAATCCTAAGACAAGCCTTTCTCCCTGTACCGGGAGCATCGTCTATAACCAGCATTGCGAACACGCAAAGACGATCTCCTAAACGAGTAGAAAATAAATTTACATAAAATATGCACTGGGCCAAAATTTAAGACGAAACTTGTTGAATAAAGTGTTTTTCGCTTCGCAATTAGTTATGTTCGAAGAAGTAAACACCAAATTACTGCAAAGTAGACTTTTTTATTACTAGTACTAAACAACGGAAGCAGCTAGTGAGCTTACTTAAGCTCCTTATTAGCAAGTGCAGATTCAGGGCTGAAAGTATCCGGATCCTCCTCGATAATCTTTCGTTTTCTTGCCTTTACACTATAGTAATAACAGTTCTAAATTCTCTCCCACTATAAAGGCCTTGATCTCACCTAGTGTTTATAATAGTCTTATTTACAAGCACAGAGTCAACATCCAAAGTGTCTAAATCCTCCTCTATAATTCTTCTTTTTTTAGTCTTTAATTTATAATGAGTACTAAAGTCTTGCATCGAAACCTACGGTAAATAGTATTACCCACAAAAAAAAGTAAAAACTTTTAAATGGGATTTTAATTTCACCTTTTATAGAAAAGAGGAAGGAAGATCGAGAAATGTTAAACTAGATAACTTCTCTTAGTCTTTATTTTATATATAAAAACAATATCTATACTATTACTAGAAAAATGAAATGAGGTTATTTTAATAAAGACAAATATAGAAGTTGAGCAAAATACTATTGCTTTTCAGTGCGTATTTTGAAGCCACCTGTTGCGTAGCAGAAGGGAGGCTGCTTTCCTTTATTTGTGTTTCTTGCGCAACTGGTGGCCATTGACTTGAAATTTGCATTGTGTAACTATTTGTACTTAAAAGGTCCGTGGATGTGTAGCAACTTCCCCGCAGAAGGGAGGGCAACTGAAAGTAATCTCTCTTCATAGAACACACTGGATGTAATTATGGCTCACTTCGACCGCAAATATCATTGTCCAGCATATTTAATTGATAGAGAGAGAAGAAGCGATAAAGCTCGTTTTTAGTTTATTATTGCTTTTGAGGGATAAAAGATTGTTTACATATCTAATTTAAAAAAAAAAAAATAATACTTAACCACTTAAGATGGTAGGACGACCTAGGCTTCGTGAAGTTCTCAGATAACAGCAAAGCAGTCATTACAGTTGAGTATACTATCTTTGCTTTAATTTAATTAAGAAATTAATGAAAAAGGGGAAGATATAATAAACAAGCTTAATAAAGGCCTAAATTTAGAATAGCCAAGAAAAGAAACTATTTTACAATGGAATAATAGATTGCTTCTTATTAAAGATAATTACTTTAGGATGATTACGGTTGCTTCGTTATTCACACGTAACGATTAGTTACATCGTGGCTGCTGTTGGAGACGATTAAGTCTTTATTCTTGAAAATTATGCTATAAAGAATACGGTGAAACATACCAGCAGTTTATTAGATGCTGTTAGTGCTAATTTACTGGTACAATAAATATGAAAACCCGAACACATTTTAAATTACTGGAGGCCTCGACTTGCCCACCCTAAGTGCATGTTGTTAATTTATGTTTATGTATTTTACATTTTTTATATTCATAAATGATCCTTATTTAATAGTTATATCTGAATTAAACAGTCTATTATTTAATATACTGAAGTCAAAGTACTGTTTATTATGCTTCAAATACATATATAAACGTATATATAATATAATTATTTAATTTTTACTTATTTTGTGTTTTATCTTTATTTTATTTAATATTACCCTTTTTTTGATTGTTACTGCTGTTTACAACTTTCTTCGTATATGAATTTCTAATGGCTGGTACGCGACCTGTGAAAAACACGACTCAATCCTGCTTTACCTCTTTTCGGGTTGAAGAGGGGAAAAGGGTTAAGCAGTCAAGAGGATCTATGCGTATCGGCTGTAGCACACCAGTAATAAATAATTTAATACATTATGTATTTCTATTACTCAAGAAGGAATTTCACTATCTTCTTTTTTGTGGCTTTAGCCCTATAGACCAAAACAGTTACTCCTTTGACCTTCCAACCTTTGCAGCCCTATAAACTTGAGTTCCTTGAAAATTTAAACCGAAAGAAAAAATTTGGAGCTTAAGACCAAAATAGAACACGATTCATACTTTTTAACACACATATTACTTATAGCATAAGTAAAAGAAAAATATTAGGAATGAAGATATTTTAATCCGACAGCATTTTAGATTAATCAATAACATGGGCTAGCGTTGTCATTACTTAGACGAAATTCAGCGACTTTATCCGGAAATATTATATAGCTGTAAACTGTATGGGAACTTGTATATAAATTATTAATACAAATTTAATCGTTAAAATATGTGTATCTTTCTAAATTACCAGCGTAAATATTTTATAAGATTACTTCTGGTATAGCAGGTTAAGTTTTTAGTTCTAATAGTCTGTAATAAACACCTATTTGTATAAATTTTCCTTGAATTTTGTAATAGTAATAATAATTAATTTTAATGGAAGCAAGCACAAAACTAAGAAATTAATACCAGTTGAGTTGTACTAAATTAATATTGGTATTAAAAGAATTAATAAAGTAGCATCGGTAACTTAGATTGTGATATATTACAATTAATACTTATGAAAAAGATAAATACTATTTGGGCAGGTAAGAAAGTAAAAAGACTTCAGGTTTAAATAAACAGATTTTGAAGGTTTAATAAACCTCAAAGAAAAATGCTTATGAAGTAAATTCTTTTTCTTTTAACATTCTGTAACTATTCTTGTTCATCTTAATTTTATAAAAAGGTGTTCCTCGATTTTTTCTTATGTGAATAATTTCTTGAAAAAAAAGAGAGTAAGCTTAGATATGGGCCAGAGCAGTTGTTAAACTGTTTGGTCTTGATGCTACTATATAAAATCTGTAGACCCAATTATACCAAAAAGAATAAAATAATTGACTTGAAGTTTTAACAAAGGTTTTTATTACTCTTACAAGGCAGTAAACGGATGTGTTTCCACAAATTCTGGGACATTCACTTTTCCAGCATCCAATAGATGAGTCAAAAATTTTCTAACTGAGCCGTTGATCCCAAGACTTTCATCTTTAACATCGTTACGAGTCCAAGTGGGCGGCGATATACTCGTATATTTCGGATTCCTCTGCAATTTTTCAACGCTATCGTCTATAATTAGTGTATTAGAAGCATTCCACTGAGGAAATTTTTCCCAAACAATACTTAAATCTTTTAGAAATAAAGGTTTTTTAGAGTTAGGAACTGGAATTGCAGTGCAATGGGATTGATCAAATATAAAAGTTAACATGTCCAAAAAGGTTTTAGGAAATCCACAATTTTCATCGTTTATAAGCCTCAAAATATTATGTTTCTTAGCACTAGACCACAACCCCACATGAAAATTTGCAAATAGAAATTGCAGAAAACTTTTATAGTGAGGCCTGGGATAAACATAAAAATTACCTAAACGGTAACAAGGGACTTTTGAAGATAACTCCGTCTCACTAAAATGTTGGCATTTAAAGATTCTGTGGTATAGAAAACCATTTAAATCTATTACGACTAAAATATTCCTTTGGGCTAAAATATTTGTTGGTTGAAAACTAACCTCAAAGGAATTATCATCTTTGGCAAGCAACAACTGACTTTTCTTAACAATTTCTTTCTTTATTGTTGAAAAATCTGACGAAGGTGAAATCCAAGAGTCGTTATGAATTTTCGCAGATGAAAGGTTCACTGATAGCAGCTGCTTTCCTAAGGAAAACTCACAAAAGCTCATCCTTGAAAGAGTCGTTAATTTATTTAAAAAAATTGTTATTAATATGCACACCAACAATCAAGTATTAAACACTTTTTAATAATAATATTAATATACAATATTAATTTAGTAAAATGGAAGCATGTACACCCAGTGAAAATGGCGTAACTCAATTGAAAACAGTTTTGATCCTTAGAATTACAGCTTGGTAGTTTGTGCACGTGTTCCATACATTGTAGTGGACAAGCCGGGCATACATAGTGCTCTTTCATCAATCTTGGTATCCGCTCGCCTTCAGCTTCGTTGCTTCTTTTTCTTATTGTACACAGATTTATTTAGGAATAAAGGTAAACCAATGTGGAAAATTTATGGCACAAAGAAAAATTTTGAAATAAAGATTTATTACTTTGTACAATAAATGTAGCTTTTTAACTCTATTAAGCGCTGGAGTCGGATGTCTTACGTCATTAGAAGATTTTGGCACTTAAAACGTAACTAATACAAAATTTTAATAATTGTTTAAATAAATTAAGCAAAAAATGTTTTAACAAAAAGGTAACGGTTATTGAGCGGTAAGCGCAAAACATTTCAGTAGTCACCTCTTATTTTTACTTGTAGTAGATTAATATTTAGATGGACGGATATAAAAATTTTAAACTAACGACTAGTTTTAATTGGCTAGTGTTGTAATTTTTTTTGGCTTTACTGAGGCCTCCCTTTAGTTTCTACAATTTTTTATCATTACTTACTCAACACATTTGAACATTTGAAATAATGATTAAAAAATTTTGCATGCATACCAAATCGCGATCTGTAGAAAAATTCAATGCTTTGGGATTGGGTTATGATTCAGCTGCATTGTTTTCCAAACGATATTAATATTTCAAGACACGGTATAAAATCGCGAATTAGACGAGTGCTAACACTCACAAGAGAGTATAAGGTACAAATAGGGTTTATATATATGTAAAATCTCTTAAAAAATCAAAACCTTAACCATCTTCCGATTTAAAGAAATAAGATAAAAAAAAAGTAATTGAAAAAGTAAAAAGTTAAACAAATAATAATCTATAGTAATTAACAAACAACTTAGAAAAAAGTTTTCAAGGTAAGGAAAAATTATAAAGGGATAAATTATAATTCAATGCAAAACCGAAAAGGTTTAGTTAAGAAAAACATACACTGTACTTGATCTCTATTATTTATTCGGTCATTTACCAGATTTAAGAGATTAAGAGTTTGTATTTTGATAATTAGGGCCCGCGCACTGTGCGCCTATTAGGCAGTTTATAATCCATTTAGCTGTGAACGTTTTCATGTTCTTAATTATTGGCTTGAATCGCGATAGCAATTCTTAACTTTCTTATCCCACTTCACGCCTTCAGTTTATGCGACATCACTTTTAATGCGTAGTATGAAGAAAAAAAACTACTCCACGTCGGGTTTTAGCTTGGTTAAGGAAAGGTTATGGACCTTAACAATTTGAAAGAGGAAGCGAAAACTAATAAGGGCACTGCTTTATTACAAGAGAAACTAAGTTTGATTAAACAGCGTTGCGAAGAACTTCAAGTTGCTCTCGATTTTAACCTTAACAGCGTCAACAAGGTAAAACCTCTATTCAAACCAACAAAGACCTTCGTTGAACAATTTTTGAGCTATTAAAATCGTGGATGAAAGGCCTTAGAAACTGATTTAAGTCTAGCATCCAAGTTGAGGCAGGAACTAGAGCTTTACCAAAAAACTAGGGAAAAAATTGCTGCTCAGCGTATAATGATATGTAAGGAAACTGTAAAGTCCCTCTAATTGCTGATAGTTGTTTAGATGTTTGTATAGTTTTATATCCAAAGCTTCTGGAAATAAGGCGTAATAAGCATGTGGAAACCATGGAAGGTTTTGATCGAAAACTAATTGAAATAAGGCTACAGTCGGAGAGTCATAGGTTCTAGATAATATAAACATCCTTCTATACTTTTTCAAAAAAATTAATGGCTTATAACCCTTTTTCTCTACTATAGACTTGCCTTACTTAAAATGGATAAGTCAATAAGCAAGTTGAAGAACCGATTGGGAATAAGCGAGAATTTGCCGAGTGTAATTTAACTATTATTTTTTTTTTAATTTTTTTTGGTGCCGTAAAAAAAAACTTTTTCAAAATATGTAGTCTTTGAGCCCACCCTGGAGAACTTTTTCTGATAAGGTAGACTTTATTGAGGTATAATTCTTAAGATGCTAATCTTTTGGTTAACTTTCTAGTCAAGCAAACACAACAATGAAACAGAAACTCAGTGTAAGTTGCATTGTAAATATAAAAAAATTATATTTCCTTTAACTATGTACCCATCCTATAACTTCACATCCTCACTCTCCAAACACATCGCTTAGATAAACCGTAAGAGGTTATTAAGATTTTTTTATCTTCTTGACAATTTTTAATAAAACAGGTGGGAAAACTTTAAATCAAAGTTACCAGCGTCCAGCTCTCGACATAAAAAATAAATTTTATTATAATACTTGACAATTCAATAAACTCATAAACTTCTTTTCGATTTTTAAATTCAGATAATTTCAGTCATAGCGTTACCTTTTAAAATTCTATTTATCTTCCCTTTTCCAAACTTAGTAATAGCTGAGTCTACGGTGCTCTTTACTTTTATAAAGAGGTGGTCAAATTCAATTCGGTTTTTTTGTCTCCATCTACTCAAGCAATATAGTGCGCACGGTTTACGTGATCTACTTCTACTTGCACTCAGTGTTTACTCTAGCAAAGATTGTGGTTAGAGTAATAACTATAGGTTAAAGACATTAGAAGTAAACGAGTGTTACTTATAATCGCAGAGGGCTGACAGATTTTCTCACACCTGAGCTTTTATTACTAATCTATATTCTTTAAAGTGTTCTAACGTATATTGGCTGTGTATATAAAGCAGAATAGTAAACAAAAAAAAATACTAATCACGGTTTCCACGATTTTTTGAAGACAAGGAGGTCAAATAAATTGACTTCAATTAAGGCTATCTTGGACACACTGGCTAAAGAAAATTCTTAATTACTCTAGACCATGAATTAATAACAAGGTCATGAGTGTCATATCAATAAGACGGTTTTTTATCATTTTTAATAGTATTTTATATTGTAATGTAAAACCTGGACTCAGGATGCTGAAGTTTCTTCGAGTCTAGTATTTTCTACTTAGTAAAACGTCTTTTTAAAAATATGAAATGCCTATCATTTTTCTGTTTTATAAGCTATAATGTATGGTATAGAATTAGTAGGTTGAAGTAGTGTGATAGAATGGAGATTACTAATATAGAGCTATTTCATTTATTTGACTAAAAGGCAGTATTAGAATAACGCGGATTAACCTACCACATAGATTAATAATTTAACATGCGTGCACGTTCATTTTCATATGTATTCCTGTAGTTTAGGCCGAACAATTCGTAAACGGGAATCATTAAAGTAACGCCGTATATAAGAAAATAATTTATTGAATAACTTTTTCCACCGGTAAGTATATGATTGTAATGAGATCTGTTATTATCTCTTATAAATAATAATTCGGTCTATTATTACACGCATTAGTATCTTAAAAAATTTTCGTTATACCACATTACCAATTTTTATCTCTTTCCGACCATAGCCTTAGCTTCTCTCCTGCGCTTGTCAAATCTTATCCCGCAGGCATTGCATAAACTAACCTTTCCATCTGGGCCCCGTCGCCACTGCGGAGTATCCGTAGCTAAAAATTCATAGTTAACAAAAATTGGAATTATTAAGTGTATTGCGGTAACCTTTGCATTCTGCGCAAAATCTAAGGGGTTTGCGTGGAAGAAGAGCATTTTTATTAATATACTCGGTGTTGTACTTTATCTTACCATCAGGAAGTATATATCTCTACATTTAATAGATAGGAGGTACTAACCACAGGGTAGAAGGTTAATACAATATGAAAACCTGGGCTTCCTGACCAGTTTGAGCAACTCTATTCACTATAAACAATTAATTAACTAACAATAGTATATGTTGAGAAAAAAATTATTACCTGGTATCCATTGGGGCGCAGTTGTATAGATGGAATAAGCGTCATTTGCCCTCATATAAAAGGTAGGTGCAACTGAAATGGCTTTTGAAAACTAATAGAATGAACGTTTATTTTCAAGCTCATCAAAGAAACCTGCCCCAATTAGCGCATTTGAAATGGGGTAGAAGCTAGGAGCTCCTACACATTCAGTTAAAGGTTGCGAGATTATATTATATAGGTCGTGACCATTGCTGAAGTTGTTGGCTAATGAAAATTTTATTATTTAGTTTAAATATGACTTGTAAAATTTTCACTTATTTGTCGTAAGCAAAGGTTAAAGCCAATAATAGTTGCTACCGTAAACCTCGCTTTGTGGTCTTAAAACTGATAAATTGCTCACAAGTCCAGTTGGTTGGAGTAGAGAAGACTGAAGACCTGAATTTTTTTAACGTAAGTTTATATATTATTAAAATTGCCTATGAATCACTAAATAAATTTATGTCTTGTTTACAATTATAAAAAATTATGTACACTCTTAGCCACCTAAATTTAAACCGTCCGGCGCCTGAAAGGTTCCAGTGTTATCCATATTAGCATAAGCATTGGCAGAAAGTGCCCTAGAAAGTAATTCCGTCTCCGCATTCAATGGCATATTTAGATCTAATTCTCAACAGAAAAAAAGAAGTAAATTATTTGTTCTTAGTTTACTATAAGGAAGTAACTGCGAATAACCAATCTAGGTATTAAGTAATCACATAGTATAATAACGCCATTCTTACTTTTAGTTTTACAGCATAAGAAAATATGTTACTAAATACTCATGGCTTATATATTGACATTCTCGAGGAATTACCTCATTTAAGGTTAGAAAATTTATTAACCATGAGAACCTAACAGTTCTATATACCACACATAGGTATGCATATATGCAGTGATCTTGTACCCCTCGTGCTATTAGGGTCACCTTATTATTAAAGTTTGAGTTCGTTTATGGTAGCTTTCTTATTTGTTAATTTGTATACGCTGCCCTATATAACTTTTAGCATATTAATAATCTATATAAAGGTTCCCTTTCCCCCTGATTTAAATTATCGATCTCATTTAAGTTTTCTAAATGATGTCAAATATAAATGAAATGGTGTTCAAGTTAGTCAGCTTTTCTGTTATACTTGAAGGCATAACAAGTAAAAATTATTTAGTTATGAATAATTAAGTACTTTGATTAAAAGCGTTGAGAGCTGCAAAAGAAGGCATAAAAAATGGAATCTCCGTTGACGGGTTAATACCCGTTTTATTTTCATCATTTTCAATTTGTAAATTAGGAAAAGTACAGTTTCCTTCTTGAAATAAGTTAAAATTCATGCTTCATCAAATTTACCTACTTTTCTGTTATAATATATTTTATTAAACATAAGTTTAATAATTAATAGTAAAGGCTATCAATTGCCCAGAAAAAAATATATATAGTAAGGCTAAATACCACCTATAGTTTGTACATGAGCGGAAAATACAAAAAAGTAAAAATCTATAAAATTCAGGGTAATTTTTTTGAAGACAATGCTTAAAAAAATTACTTGTTCTACTCCTCTTTCTTTAATAAAAAGCCCATATCATTTATAAAGTAGTTTATTTAGATTAAAAAGATCCTCTTATGAAGGAAAGTTTTACCTCAAATTTTCGAGAGCAAGTTTTCTCAAAGAAACACACACCAGAATCTGGTTCACCTCTAGGAATATCTTTACAAAAATGCATAGCAAATAGACAGCAACAGAAATTTTAACTTAAGGCCACACCAAAAAAGTTGTTAACATCTCCATTTGCAAACGAAATGCGCACTAGTGCGCATTTTATTTACTTAAATTTTTTTAAGTGGATGTCCTCAGCCAGTTTAATTCAGTCATTAAAAATTTTAGTTTTCGATAACAAAATAAACCAATAGATAACTTTTTCTTAAGTTTATAATATCTTCTTGTAATATACTTAATAGAAGTATATAGCTATTTTTAATTTTTATAATAATGTAAGCTCTAATTGTAAATCCATGAAATATTTTTTTAACACATAGTTAATATATTCTTTGTACGACGCCAACCGTGTACCAATGATAACCAACACTGCTGCGCACAAAAACCAGGAAATTTCTTTATTATAAGCATTGGTCAATTTTTAAGAGCTTTTCTTGTCTTATCTATATTTAGAGTAGCGGTTAGAAAACAAATTTTTCTATCTTAGTTGCAATTAAGGCTACGGTTAAATTTCGTTTTTCTTTATATACAGTTAAAACTTTAAAATTAACATTCTCTTATATTAGTATAAAGAGTGCTACTAAATAATTACTAGTAAGCGTTTTACCCTAATATTTCAGGAAACTATATATATTACCTGTTACACTACCTAACGCTAATAAAGAAAAAAGTTGGTATTATTTTTTTATACCTCTTTAAAGCTATCTTTAGTTTTTTTCCCAAAAAAACTGCATTTTAAAAAGTAAAAAATTATTTTTAGAGTATTAAAAACTTTTTGTCCAGAAGATTGTAGCTTTAAAGTTAAGCATCTTAAAAGCCCTTAAAACAAAATTTTATAGACCCCACTTATTGGAAGAAGCGGTCCCGTTATGATGGAGCTATAAACTTTTAATGTAAACAATTGTAATAGTAAACAAAATGTAAAAAAGACCATACTTCATATCTAAGTTGATCGTCCATTTTATACCTTTATGCAGACTTCGAAGGACTAGAAAGTTAAAGAGAAAAATTAGTTAAAATTTCTTACTATTCCTTCTAAGATATATAGACATTGTGTCCTATGAAGGTAATAAAAAGTCCGAAGGAAAGGCTAACTAAAACAGAGAAAGAAATTGTAAACTAAGTAACAAGAGTATAGACTAAAAAAAGGTTTGTAGTTATTAAAAGACTTTTAGAGGGGAGACTAGGGGTAGAAAAGGCCTTAACTAACGATAAAAAAGTAAGTAAAATGGAGTTTAGATCTAATTAAGGACTCGAAACGTTGTAATTAAGTTTTCATTTATAGTGAATAACAAAATTAGATTCTGCTCGCAGCAGACTTTGATAAGTTTTCAAAAACTATGACAGTTATTATAGTATAATAGTCATGTAAAAAAAAAATTATAATTTTCTCAGAATTAATGAAGTAATCATATAACTTTGAGAACTCTGAAGTAAACTTAAGTAGAATCGTTTGCAGAGGGATATGGAAGATAAACTATCCTTGAAAACCGTAAATTAAAAATTTATTTTATGTTTTAGTTTCAGAAAAAACCTTACTAATTTAACGTAATTAATTTCTAATTAAATGCATTTAAATAACTCGAGGTTACATCCAAGCTTTTGTCTAGATATGACTGGGAGCTGCTTGGTAAATGATTATAATTAAAAGATATATATATCGTCTTTTTATAATTTTTGTTTGGTTGTTATTTTCAATGTTATGACTATTAGTTTAAGATAAACTTCTGTCTTTAATTGAATATTATAACAGTAATGCTCGTCTAAGGTAAGGGCCTGTTCCAATTCTCAACTGCTGGCCCTAGTTGAGCTGAGGCTTTTATTCTAGTTTTTATTACAAGAGGAGGACCTAAAAAGAGTTCCAAAAACAGTATTTTACGTGTAAGCAATATTCACCCGATTTCCAACCATAATGTACACGCTTTAAGGATTGCTTTTAAAAAATAACTTTACAAATGGTTTCAATGATCTTCATCCTTGCGGTCTGAGTGCACTAGAATAGATCCCAATAAAATTTCAATTGTAATTGAAAAAGAGTTAAGATCAATGAAAATAGTTAGCTGATAGATATCTTTTACATGCATATTTACGTACGTGGTAATAAGTTCACTAATGCAAACTATAGTAATGCTATTTGAAACAATACATTATCCACGACTCTTATTTTTTGACTTGAAGAGAAATGCTAAAGAGATTGTAAAGAAGTGATAACATTACTTGTCTTATTTCTATGAAACCTATTATTAAATATATCATGCAGCAAACTTAGTTTACATTAAGCTAACAGTAAATTTTTAAAAAAACTGAAATACTTTTTATATGTGGGAAGGCAAGTTATAAACTAAAAATATTATAAAACTTTCCATATTAACAGATAAAAAAAAAAGGGATAAAAACTTTTTTATTAATACTATAATAGTCGTCCATTAGTGTTTTTTTAGCATTATTAACCCCATACTAAAAATTTCATAAATTCTTTCTTCTTTCTCACCCTTACAATTTACTTACTATGTTTTAATAAAGTTATGCATTTCCCCCGTTTCTACTACCATTAATGAATTACTTAAATTTCTAGTTACAGTTTTATAAATATGCAGACATGTTATAGCTACACTAATTGTTCTTGATTTTTGTCATAACGAAAAAAGGAGGGACTCCACTTTTTTATAAAATTTAGTTTTAAGAAAACCTTAGCTATACAAAAGTTTTACCTTTTTTAATGTTTGCTGGCTAAAAACTTTAATTTCTTAATATTTCATGCATGTTATAAGTTTGAAAATTAATATTACTTACAAAAACTAAAAAAAAAGTGTATCTGTCATAATTTATATTTATATAATTTACGAATGCTGTATAATTATACTAATTTTAATATATAAGCTGTTAATGAAAAATTAAATACTAAAACTCTGGGGGACTACGAGTACTAGGTTTAGAAAAATCTTGCGCACCGCTAAAGCAAAAACCTTATAAATTAAAAATTACTGGTGGGCTAGTAACCTAAAAGAGGCATGTGATAACGAAGGATGTAAGAGCGAGACAATGCAATTAAAAAAATGTAAGGTTTTTCCATTTATCTTCTATGAATTTTTATTTTAAAACGTTCAGGATATGATTTTCTGGTTTTATTTGAAGTCATATTTAGATCTCTGAAAGTAAATCTTTATAACTTAAATTGTTGATATAGGGCATGTAATCAACAATACATTAAGAGTGGAGCCTAAAATTAAAAAAAAAATGGAAATTAGAATTTCCACTTAATTAAACTTAAAGAAATTATATATTTTAAGAAATAAATATACCAACCTCTTAATAACCTTAAAGGTTGAGAAATATTTTTAAGTTAAGGTAAATTTATACACTACAACTCTTATGCAAAAATATTTACCATAAAAACTTAAATCTTCCAGTAATAGATAAAATACGATAATTATACAGCTGAAATTCAGATTTTCCCTTTATTTTCATGTTAATCATAATTTATAATAAAAGTGGCAATTATTTTTTTTCATTGAAATAAATAAATTGATTTTAACTAATAAATAAGATTATTTAATTGCAAAAGTGAATAGTTTCGTTTAATTTAGCAAAATTAATTATTAATTTGTCTAACATTTTTTTTTCAGGCTATATTAGTTGCTTATTTTATTAGGGGTGGTTTTTGCATCTCTATTTAAATTTGAAAGATTTTTGTGTAACGCACTTTTTTGTTTACTTCATATTTATTTAAATTTTTTTGTGTTAATGTAATTGATATGACCTGTTTTTAATGTACAAAGATACTATTTATTTTGTTTGTATAATTCGTGGTTGTGTTAACTATTACATTTTTTTTTCTATGAAGTAGGGGGGTTAGATAATAACATAGTTGTTTAAGACTTCGAAAGGGAGTAGTGTCCGTGGCATACAACATTTATATATATATTTATTTTAAAGGTATACAGAGAGGAAATGTCATTTTTAGGTTGTTTTAAATTATAAGTACTGTTGTACTATACAAAACTAATAGAAATCTTGGTATTTCTTGCAATTTCACTTAACTGCGCTGTTCGATATTCATGGTCATCGCTTTAACTTTATTTTAGCAGCAGTCTTTAATATTTCTTTACCTTCTTTAGAAGGACCTAACACATTTGAAGTCTGAAAAATAAAATTCTCTCCAAACTGAAGGCCAAAAAAATAGAGGTTTATCTCTTAACACCGGAAGACTGGAAGACTAAAGGTGTTGATGATCCAACTTATGATTATAGCAAATGTTACTGATCTCATACCCTTTAAAATTATGTATTACAAATGATTTAAATTTTGTAATGTAAAATATACTGTTAATTTAATTTTAATTTATTCATACAAGTTTTATTTAGGTTCTTATTAACATTAAAATTTAAACCCTAAGTAAAATGTTTATGTGTTTAATAAATTTCTCTATTCATTTCTTAACATCTTCTATCATTTTTTTATCTTGTTGTTCCTTTAAAATCTTATTCCAGACTAGGTAGAAATAGCGTAAAAAAGATGTAATTCAAGTTATATAGTAGAATTTTTTTGTTTTAACATTAGAAAGGCAGCAGAAATTATTGACTTTTTCTATAAGAACTCACTATAAAAAAACAAATTTAGTCTATTTAAAAAATCTAATACTTTTAATAAATTAGTGTACTCAAACTATTATATAAAATAAGGGATTAGGTAGTTACTTTGTCCCTTTTAAGCTATTAATTATGGTCTCCAGAATTATTTTTGACATAGAGCAGAAACCATGCCTTTACATATTTTATAAAAATATGGAATTTTTTTATATATTATGATTACTGATGAAATTAGTGGCTAACGTGATATCAATTCTATAGTTTAAAAATAAATGGTCTTGAACTGTTAAAAATTCTAAGCCTTGCTATACCGTCGACAACATTTTTATGATTAGAAATAATAAAATTACACATTCCTTTTTTAAGTCCAATCAAAAATCCAAAAATTTAGCATATAACTTTAAATATTTTAATTTTTTATTAACATTATATCAGGTTATCATCTAAAGTAAAACAACCTCTGGAATCTAAATCGTTTCACTATCTTCTCATTTAACATTGGTACCGCCCAGTTTGCCATTACATTTCGCAACCAAGAGAAAAATAAAATTTAGTTAGTGTTGGTGTTAACAGAAAACGCAATTAAGCAGAAAGTTTAATGTTCATAGCTTTATAGTCTGCCTTAACTGGCAAGAAGATTAACTTTTAACAGGCTAAACTTTTACTAAGTTTTTGCCAGTTTGCACTATATAGATAAATTATACCGTCGATAACCACACAGTGTCTTTTGGTATTAGTTTTACATTTATTCTATTTTTAATCGTAACATGAGAGTTAATTTATAATTATAGTCTATCAATAATTTCCCCCTAGCGAGGTTAGCTCCTCGAGGTCAAGTTGACCATTTGAACTAAGAGATCGTTCCGAAATATGCATAGTACATCCTAATAGAACGTATGCAACTAAGTTTTTACTCTAAATTTTATTGCTGAGATCGTAAAATAAAATAAAATAATTTTTAAAGTTGGCCTACTTAAAGTACTAACCTTTAAATGACATAATGTTTGTCACTTCAAAGGTATAACTTTAACTATGTTAAACTTAGAGTACAGAAGATGACATGGCTTAAGAGTATTTGCGCTAAGCACTAAATGCTTTTTTTGTTAGTTTTATATACAGGTTGAAAATTATATAAAAATTTATTAATAAGCTTTACTTAATGAGAAGAAATTTCGTTGTACAAAATTATTTAACTCAAAGAAAATCTGAAACACGAATATAATGAGGAAAATACCGAAAACTTTACTCTGCTAACTATCTTTTAATTAACACGACCAGGAACTTAACTACGAACTCAAATTTCATAAACTACTTAATAAAAGGCACTTTTTAAAAATGTCTATCGTCTAAAATATCCTTATGCTGGGTAAAAAAACACTACTTAAGTCATTTCTCCGCTCACCTCCAAAATTTTTTCTTTAGTTAGGCTACTCCTGTTTTCATGGTTTTATAATGTTTACTTAACTAATTTTTTCAATGTTCTATATACGCTCAGTGTTTTTAAAAAAAGTTAGCTTATAATGCTGTTATCGTCCTAAAATTTTTCGTCTTGTTGAAAACTTGTATATTTATTTATAAAACCATGCCTACTTTGGACAGGTCCCTACTAATCTATTTAGTTTTTTATAATTAATGTAATAGCATAAAGTAATTAGATTATAAGTATAATCATATTGGACACCACAAGTGTAAATAATGTAGCAATGGTAAATGATCGCTATTATCTTTTCTAGCTAACTTTGTCCTTACTAACTGATTATATTGATAAACTACAATTAATTTATTGCTAGGTTTTTTGGACTACACTTAGAATTTTATAACCTATAAAATCTCTTGATTTACTGGCTGTACCATATAATTAAAAAAAGGCATTTTATCTGTACATTATTTAGGTTTAGTATAATATAACGTGGTAACTATTGTACCTCGATCTATGGAGAAGATCATCTAGCGCATATAATTAATTATACGTGGAGAGGCTCTTAGGCGCTGCAAAAAATGAATAAAAAAGGAGGTAGGTATGCCTGGAATGTTTTAATATTTGCGGTTTATTTTGACGACACTATCGATGCATTAGATGTATACATGTGATATGTACACCGGGATATGCGCGAAGAAAGTAATGTTAAGTAGAATTCTTGAGCTTACTGTAGCTTTCTGAAAGTGGGGTTTTTTAACTTTACTTCAATTTTATAAATCATTTTTAAAATCGTTATCATTATAATTAATAGTCAACTAATGAAGAGAAAACTATATATTCAAGTGTGCAAAGCATTTTTTAATATATTGACCAACTTTCTAATCAGAAATATACTAGAGTTGCACAAAACAAAAATATTAAGTATATATTCTACTAAATAACTAATTTCAAAATTTAAAGTTCAAGTTCTTAAATTCGGCCTTACAATATATAAAGTTCTTAATATATTATTTTGTATCAATTTTTTTAAGCATGTACACTGCCAAAAAAAAAAGATAGCAATTTAAGAGACCTTTACGAATTTAGGTTGACTATCCCAGCCAGCAAGCTTTTATTAATAAATGAAAATGTTACCACTACTTCTTTAAACTAATCACCCGCCATAATGCTATCTATCCAACATGTTTCATTAACTGTCTCTAATGATAACAAGTAATTTTCGTTATTACAAAGAAAATAGTAGTGCCTAATTTACTGAAACGATTTGAACGAACTTCTTACGATGCAGTTTATAATGGTAATATATTTAGGTTGTATATTCCAGCTATTTAGAAATTAGGTTACTATTCCAAACGTAGAAGTACTGTTTGGGTTGCTGGGATGGGTATACTAGCAAATTTGAGTATATAATAGAGGGTAGTTTTCTCAAAATTCTAGTTATGATATAATTATATAAACTTCGTTCCTTTAATATCTGATTTCAGTTATCTATTTTACTGTTAGAGAGAAAATCTTCTTTCTGGTTTGTCAACTAAATTTAAGTTTTGCTTATATGTGGGCTTATATATGGAGATTCCCTATTAAGAAATTAATGAAACCAGTAAAATTTAATATACTATTATTTCTTTGCATTTAAAAAATTGTTTTTCTTACGCTTTTATAAAAAATAGTTAAACTCCAGAGTTTATTACTAACTAACATCCGTGGATTTGCAAATATATTAGAGGTGACTTTGTAGGTATTTTCATTTTACACAAGTTTTTAGTGCATTATAATTTTGCACTAGTTACTATTCCGTTAACTAAGGGACGGTAATTTTTTAGTAACTACTATTGTAACCTCTTCCAGGTATTTTGTCTTAAAATTAGTGGTGTTCTTGTTAGGTTTATTTTAATTCTGAATGCTTAAAATGGAAAATGTTAGCTAATTACTAGAGTTAACTTGAATCCGTGTTTCACTGGCAGGATCGTAATTCAGACGTTCAGGGTTGTTTGAAGGATATGGCTTAAGTAAAATACTGCTCTCCAGCTCGGTGTATAAGTGCGATTATCCATTGAAGATTTAAACTCTTTTTCAAGTGTAATGTATTAGTCTATAAATTTAATTTGCTTAGTAATCAACCTAATTATCGTTTTGGCTTTTATAAAAGTAGTCTAAAATTTTTCCTAAGAAGTATATTTAATGATCTCTTCTTCTATACTAAACTATTAGCTTCATTTGAAGTTATTCACGCTAATTTGAATTTTTAAGCTTTTATCTAAGTTAGAGATATTTTTTCACAAGTCCTTTTATAATAAACGTATTCTCATGGGCCTTAATGAGCTATTAAATGCTAATTCTAAAAGTAGTTTTCTTAGTCCTGAGTGTATCATATTAATTTTATATTATAAGGAAAATGATATGTGGTTGATGATGACCACTTTTATTTATTTTACACATATAAACTTTTAACTATTATACTAAATTAAAAAATATATTTAATTGATAAGAGAACTTTAATTGATCAGTTTCATTAAATGGTTATTTACACTTTTTTTTTACTTAAATGATAAAAGCAGTTGTCTTGAACCAAGTAATAGTGAAAATGTTCTGTAAAAGATTTTTCAAAATTGTTTTATTTTTGAAGACAGTTAAGAATACTCTCAAACCTGCTGTACAAAACATCCAAGCAAAATCTAAAACGTAGTAAACAGTGAGTTCCAGATAAAGTGAGAATCTGTGGTAATATAATATATTTTATTGGGACTTTTACTCTTCTTAAACGCTTATGATTCATGACTCGGCAGCAAATATTATTAGTATAATTCTACTCCCATATAAGTTTTTTATCTCTACATTTGGCTTTTTAGTACATCCAAGAAGGTGAACTTAAAAGAGAGCATAAATCCTATAATATTATTTTTACTTCTTAAATGAAAAAGCTTATAGAAGAAAAAAAAGTATGTTATGGGCAACCTAATACTTTTAGGTTGTCTTATTAATTTTAATATTTGATGTATCCTTTATGTTCTGCCTAAATGGCTATTAGCTTATAATCTTTCATAGTTTGTGTGGTTATGTTTTTCTGTAACATGCTCGGGCACTCCGGCGAAGTAATTTTATGGTTTTACTGTGTATTTTAAATTGATCATCCTTTTTTACAAAAATTATTATTATACTTTCGGAATAACAAGTGCTCATACTCCTTTTTGCAATTTCTTGGAAGTGGGGCGTTACGCTTTTCAAACGGTTTGAAGCTTTTAATTAAGTTTCTGCAGCATCTTTGAAAGAAAAATTCTTTATAACCTTAAAAGAATAAATTCACTTTTAAGACATGGAATTGGTAAAGTATACCGAAACAGAAAACTTATTATATTACTAAATTGAAACAGGGTTAGAAAAGTTAACTAGAATGCTGAGAAAAAGGATTATTTCTTGGCATAAGTAGCAATGAGCCTATATCCGTAAACTCCGTGCTTGACTATTGCAATAAACGTTACTTACAGAAGAAATAGTAGGATTCAATTATACTCTATTTTATTATCCTAATTTTTTTCCCTATACCCAAAGTTAATATACGTAAACTTAACTTTTTTTAGTACAATTAATAAAAACCCTTTCATATAATGTTAGCTTTCTTTTAATAAAGCAGTTAGTTTCATATAAATATATTGTGTATGCCATAATACTTAGTTATATGGAGCTGTAAAATACGAAAAAATTATTAGGTACACTTTGTAAGGTGTTATGCATCACACTTAAGGGTCTTCACGTAATTTTGGTAGTTGCGAAGAAAAATTTTTATATAGTTAAAACTTAAAAATCTGAATGTCTCGCCACGCATTAATGTCGACGTACGCTAACAAAATGATTGTGAAATGGTTTTACATTTAGGGATCTTAAAAACATTTTTTAGATGCATTCAAACTGTTTGAAAAGCGCTTACTATGGTTTTTATTTAAAGATTTTTGCTATTATTTAAAGCTAAAGTTTGGGGGAAACCTTGCTAGGACACTGAATGAAATGAGATTTTATTCCCACAGTTCCTTATTTCCCTCTAATGAAGTAATAAGCTCAAATTTAATTATTTTTCTCTTGATGATTTTGTAGTCTAAAAGTTATGAAGAACTAGTATATTATAAATATTATATATTTAGTATAGATTATTAATAAAACTTAAAAATTCTGCAATAGTTTATTTTATTGTTTTCAACTTGCTGGGAGGCATGCAAACTACCACTAAGAATTAAAAAAGGCAATGAGTCACGCCCTACTGCGATGTGGCCTCAAAGGTTAAGATTTTTAAAGTACATAATGCGCCGACTGAAGATTGTTTCATATTTAGAAAAGTAAAAAACGTCCTTGCAATGCTATGTATATTGCAGCTGATATAATTTCTTTAGTTCATAGTCTTGTGTTTGACATTTAACTTTATCAGCTAAATACGCATTTTTAAAGTTAAATTTAAGAGATTTAAATTCTTTTAGGAGTATACCCTTGTATGAAAACAGTAATATATTGTTTAACTGGGTAACTTTTTAATTCTATTCAGAGAATAGGGTAGATAAAAACTTTAAGCGACTTTTACTAATGGTTTAATCTCTTTCTTCGACTTTTACATTTTTAGTCACACCAAAGTTTTATAACAGTTGAACATTGTTTCGCCTGTTGAAGCCCCAATAAAAGCTACTTATTATATTAAAGTTTTTTGTATGAAACATATACTAAAACTTTCACTGCCGTTTTAGAAAACTAAGTGTTTCTATCTCGCCTTTCTTATATAAAACTTTTATTTTTAATGAGTAGTTAAAATTTATATTAAAAAAAGATATTATACCAAGAAATTATAACACTAATGTTTAAATAAATATACTATGTTACTTTTCCACTTCATACTTTTTACTTAATAGTTTCCCTATTCTCTTAATCAAAAATTCGAGTTTTTAACTTTATAATACTTTTAATATTTTCATTTTTTCTTTTGTAACTATATATAACCTTAAAGTAAACTTTGCGAGACTATTTTCTCTATTACAATACACCTTTAAAATTTTTATAATTTAAGAAATTAAAATTTAAACTTTAATGTCAGTTAGTATAAAAAATTAAATAATAGTATTAACTAGTTCTAATTAGATATAGATTTATTACTTTTATCACTTTCCTTTTAGTGAAAATTTATTTTTATTAGGTTCTCTTATTTACTTCAATAATATACTCAACTCAGTTATTATAAAAGTATCAAATTTTAAAAAATATGACAAATAATAATTTAAAAGTAAATGATAAAATTAAAATTAAATCCTTTTAATTATAGCTTTTTTATTTATATATACTATTAGGCCCCTCTTAATGCTACTAATTATTTTGCTTACTTTTCAAATGTTTTTAATAAATTAAAAAAAGGTTTTACTTTGTTTAAATTTTAATTTTACTCGCTTTTTTAATTTTATTCTAAAGGAGCTTAATTTGCTTTATTTAATTTTTTATTATTATAATATTTTCTGAGGGTTTTTTGTTTCAATAATGTATTAACAAAAAATGATAGAACAAAAATATTTATAATATCTTTTTGAATTTAATATTTCGAATTTTTTTTGATAGACTTTAAAATAAATTAAAAAGTCCACCAAAATTTTTTTTAGTTTCAAAATTGACTTATACATATAATTTTGTGTTATCCTTAATTATACTTAAGAAAATTTTTAACAGAAAAAGTTTTTGTGTACATATCAAATTAGAAACTAATTTTAGGGGTCAAGCTATTAATTTTTAATTTTTTTTGTATTAAATTTTGCATATTATATACACTGCCGAAGTAATTTATTTGAGTTATTATAAATTTATTGTGGGCTCGTTAAAAATTATATATAATTTAAGGATAAAACTGTTAAAATTTTATTTAGAAATTTATAATTTCAATTCATGCTATTATTATAAATTTATGAAAGCGATTCTCTTTAATTAGAATTTTATTTAAAAGTTTTCAGTTATTTTGTTTTAAATTATTTTAATTTAGAATATAATCGAAATTGAAAAACAAGTTGAAGTTTTAGTTAATGCAACTATAAGCTAGTTATCAGTTATAGTTATATTTATAAACATACATTGCTATAATGGAAGTATAAAGTTAGTTACGTTTGTCTACACTAAACAAACGATTTTCTTTAGATTCTTTTGGGATTACATTGAAATAGAATTTATATCTTTTTAATTTTTAATTACTAAAAAATCTTTGCTGAGTTGTTCGTTATTTACAATTTATTATTATTTTTTTGTTTAACTTTTAATTTTTTCAATTAATTTTTTTTATATTCTTTATTCTGAAAATAACTTTTAGGATTTTGTAATAATTAAATTTTCTAAAAGTTAGAATTTGAAGATTTATAAATTTTTTTTTTTTTTAAAATAAAATAATTTCTACTGTATTTATTTTTCTTGCACAGTCATTAAAAAATATTTATTATATATAGAATTTTAAGGTGTTTGATTATACTAACTTTTAAATGTTTTTATATTTTATTAAATTTTATTAGTTGGTAAATTTTGTAAATATTTAATAAATTTTTTTTACTTATTACTATTATGTTTTATTTTATTAATATTTACTATTATTATTTACTTTTATTTGTGGGTTTTATTTTTATAAACAATTTATTATTTTTATTTCTTAAAAGATATTTTTATATAAACATTTTATTAATTTTTTACTTTACCTTCATATCTCTTATTTATTTTTTTTTTAATAATTATAATTAATTTATTTTTATTTATAATTAATATTTTTACTTGCATCTATAATAATTATTATTTTAATTTTTTTTTCTTGGGTTAATTTTTTTATTTTTAAAATATATTTAATTACAATTTTTTTCACACAAAATTTTTGTCATAATTTTGGTTGTTCCTATAAATATTTAATATTCATATTGTTAATTTATTCCATTATTTTCTTTACTCGATGAAAAATTTTAAATCTTTTTTAATATTCTTTTAACAGAATTTTTTTAATTATAATAAAAATTAAATACTGTTTATTATTTATTAATTTAGGGAATTATCTTTTATCGATTTTAGGTTAGTTAGTAGATGTTATTCAATAAATTTATATTTTAGTAACTTTTTATCGAAAATTATTATTATGTAATTCTTTTCAACTTTATTAATAATCTTAAAATTTTATTATTTTTATTTAAACAAATAATTTTTTTTCTATTCAGCCATCTTTTAACTTTTATTAACTACTATTTATTTATGAACTTATTTATTAATATTTCATTTTCTATTCTTTGATATTATTTTAATTAATATTATAAAGTTCCAAACTTTTAGTAGATTTTTTTTTTGAAATATAGATTAGTAGTTTGTCATTATATAAGAAGAATGTGCCACTTTCATTTTTAAGCGAATAGAAAAAAATATATATCTTACTGGCAGTATACAATGGCCAATAATAAAACCCATTCTAGTAAACAGCCAGTAGGAGAGGATACATACTTAAGAGTATGGGGCACAGCAAAGACTTCTGTTTAAAAGAAGTACATTCAATTAAAAGAAGGCCTGTTTCAAGTAACTGCCTTTTCTATGTGCGTGTTCGTTACGTATGCATGCTAATAACCAGCATAAAACTATTACAAAAACTGTGAATATCCGCCAGCTTTCCTGAAGTTTCCTTATCCATTGTTAACTTTTCAGTGTTCAAGACCCACCTGCGCTCTGCAACTCAGAAGTAAGTGTTTTTTAATAAGTGTGATTTGTTACTAGTAATATAGAAGGATCGCCATAATGTTACTAATCTATATAGAGAGTTGGTTACATACAAAATTATGTTATTAACATTGCTTTAATATAACCTTTTTTATAATTAGATCATGAAGTTTCTATTTTATATCTAATTTTTTCTCTTATAAATAAGTTTTTAGATCACAATAAGTTGTAGGTGGTATAGCTACTGGCAAATTTGAACATACTGAAAGAGCTCTATGTAATAATATAATTTCCCACTTGAGCATACAACTACTAAGTACTATTAAAGAAATATAATAATTTTAAATTAAAGTTATATAAAAATTTTAAGTTCGGGTTTAGTGGTGGGCAACTTTTTAATAGTTATGATATATCTTTTCATACCTAATAATAATTCCTTTACTTGTTGAAGTGAATAATGGTAACTTGTGGTCTTGAAAGGTAAATAACGACTTTAATCCTTTCAATACTTATATTACATAGAACAAAGTTTTAAATTATTCCTATAATTAAATATATCATTTTAATTTATAAGTTAACGACTAATATTATAGTTTTCTTTCACAAATACTCCTTTAAATTCGTTCTACTAGCGACGCTAGAATATTTTTAAACCTGAAAAATATAAAAATCAGTAAAGACTAACTTAAATGATAGGACTTAGATGCAAACCGTCATATTTTTAACGAACAGATAGAAGACTATAGGATTCATTACCGAGTGTTGAGCGTTTTTTGCTAAATGTATTGTACTACTTACAGTTATTAACGCTCTAGAGGGAATGTAGTCATCAACTAAATTCATATTCAAACCCACCCCCCTTTTCTTGACATTGCTTTCGTATTATAAATTACTAATTCTAACTCAATAAAAAATTATTTTAGCAATCTTAAGTTATATGGTTAAAAGTAGTTAACTACTTTAGGTTAATTAAAAAAAAATTGGGCGTTAATTTTTTTTTAGTATTTATTAAACCCGATGAAGAAAAATTTAAAATGTCCATGTTTAGGCTGTTAAACTTATAGCCGCAATGTATATCATAATATTATCCTGTAAAGTTAAGTTTCAACAACAGTTCCTACTCTTTTCTACTTATATGCCTTGGGCATTAGGAAATAGTATATATTTTCATTAAAAGGTTATATAAAGTTCTATTTTAATATCATATGTTGAACTTTAATTAATATTTATAAAAAACCTTATTAAATATGCTTTCATTTACTCTTTTTTTTAAGGAATCTCTTAAGTTGGGAATTGCCTTAAATGCTGACCCCTCTACCGTTAAAGCAGAAGAGCAACAATCTACCAATGCTCTTCCACAAACTTAGTTCAATCCACAGGTGCCGACTTCAAAGCCGCCAAGAAAATGTTTTTGGCCTCAGTACATAGCTGTCAACCATGCATAGGGGTTATAGGGAAGCACCCGCAATTAAGTTTTCATAGTTTTATATTTTATTATTATTGTAACTTTTCTAATAAATATTGTTTTTTTTTTGATACCATCGACCATAATATAACTAAAGGGGGTGTAGTGTTTCGTTTGACTTGGATCAGCCTGCAATGTATAGGGTAGTGTAACTCTAAACGTTTTCTAATTATGATGTATTGCATTGTGGGATAGTAGAAGGTAAAATTACTAATGAGATGTACGTATACCCATGCTTTATAGTGCGCCGCTTAACATTTGAAATAAAAAGTGATTTTAGAGAATTTAGTTAATAATAATAATAAACAGGTTAACAAGAGGGGTAATGAGGAATAAGTCTTGTCATAAAATTATTTCTAGTTTCATTAACAGGATCTTAACGCTAAGGTATAATGGGAGAAAGCACTTTTTTGAAAAATTTAGTTTAGTTAATTCAGTCGTTATAGATGGGAAATTGAGATATATAAAATTGGGAATATATACCCCTTACTTTTAAGGTTTGGAACAAGTTTTAGTAAAGTAGAACTAAGTCGAGTTAATAATTTGAACATTCCCCAGATATGCTAAACAGGGAGAAGTAATTTATTTTTAGTTACTTTTAAACAGTGGGAAGCCCATAAGCAGGTAACCTATACCTAAGACAGTCCTAAGAATCGTCGTTTTTTAAAATCCGCTTGGTGTGATTATTAGGTAATTAATGTAGTAGCCTCGAATCCCTACCAATTAAGTGTTAACTTTAAGTAATAACTATTTATACCTCGCATTCTCCCATAGTATCTTAGGTCTCACTACTAACTATTGATAAACAAAAATTTTACTATTGGAATCTTCTTATTTCTAACTTTTCCGGTAGTGATAGCCTAAATTTGTTACAGCATCTTAGTAAATATAGCGTGTCGATGTTAACTCAAGGTCGCAAGCCTCGTCCTTAACCATGTGCCTCTCATTATGTCAATAATTTTACTTCTATTATCCCTTTAAAAAGTATTGATAACTTAGAAATATGCTCGTCTGTAGATTTAAGGCAGTGATCATAAGGTTTAACTAATATCTTCACCTACTCAGGCAGTTAGAAATGAGAGAAGTCTCAGTGGCTAACATATTGTTCTTCTCTTTTTCTCTCATTTAGGATATGCTCGCTATTTTCAAGTGTTCTATTTTCCTCAGTATAACCAGTATTTTTGTATAAGCTATAGGAAACGCAAAACAATAAAAAAAGTTACCTGCAGTTAAGGATTTTAAAGCATTAACGGTCTTTGACTAGGTAAAACTTCGCATTTTTATTATTAATTTACACGATGAGTAATGGATAACTTACCTTTACTTAAAAAATTTCTAAACCTAAATGCTTTTTGTCGTAAGTTAAGTTGTTAATTCTAACAAAAGCATTAAGTGGTAACAATATTGTAATTATAATTATCCAGGTAGGCCAGGAGAAATTTAATTAGTTAATTGGTTCGGTCAGCTTATATATGATAAATATGTCGAAGGGTAAACAAAAAAATACGCTTTGTTTTTTTTCTGATGGGTGGTTATTATAAATTAAACAAATATCGCTAAACCTCAAGGCAACATGGCTACCACCCCCTTAAAAACCAGGAAGAAAGAACTTTATGAATCTTAGCTCTCTTAAACGCACCAGTACAATAAATAAAAATAAAAAAAACATTACAAAATAAGAGGGGCAGAACAAACCGCAAAAAAAAATTGTTTTTTAATAGTGACAGCTGCGAAAGTAAATCGTCTTGTATAGTACTCTCGTTGATAGTTTTGATCTGCGATAGAGCACACAGCCTGCATTCTACCCTTGATGCATTAAAGTAGTCACCTATTAGTATGTATGCTTTTTAGTGGTTAAAAAAGTATGTCTAAAGTTCTTTCAGTTTAATCTATTGCCTATTAACTTTAAATTTTAAGATATCCTTCAAATACTCTTTTGACAATGTTCACATGTTACTAGATTAATGTATAAAGATGATGATATATTTTGTCCGCTACGTGTGTTCATAGAACAGTTAAATTTGTATTTTTAATTTCTTGTCCTTGGTTTATGGCAGTGGCCTTCTATATTAAATTTAGAAAAAAAAAAATACTGTAAAAACAATAATTGGCAAAATAACTCATATATAGCTGATTCTTATTTAATCTCTTTCCGACTTAAGTCTTTTGTAGAATTAGTAATTAAAATTCTTACGCTATAAGGGCTTCTTCCGTAGACATTATAACTAATGAATGTTTAATTTTTAACTTAACAACCTTCTAAATGATAAGCTCAAAAATTATTATATACTTTGAGGACATAGAATCCCTTTATCACTATTAAGGTACAAAGTTTTTAAGTACACTAATGGCTACTAACTAATTTTCAACGTGGTAACGCGGTAGGAACACAGGCAACCTACGCAGAAATATATATATAGGTTAGCACATGGTATAAGCATGCAAAAGTAAGAAATAGTGGGTGGTAACACGTGGGTTAAGGAGTATGATTTATGACAGTAAACTTCATAAACTGGTGGGTTACCCTACAGATGGACTTGGTTCCCATATGGTTTTCGGATTAGGAAGGCTTGTTAGTAATCTTCATTTATAAGAACTCATTTGCCTCTGGCATAGCAAGATTAAAATGAAGGTATTTGAAAGATAAAACCAACTTGCAAACCTATTTTAACGCACCCCGCCTAATCGATAATTACTTGTGCTTTGAGGCAAGGGTCCGTCCTCCTCTCGTAGTAAGAAACCTTATTCAAAGAACTTAAAGAGTATTTAAATGCTTAAAGCTGCCGTTTTTCTATTAGCTTTTATAAAGCTCGCCAGCAGCTCACCCCTTTACTTTAACCTTTTTACACTTTTAAAAAAAAATCAGAAGATAAATGGATTAAAAACCACTAAAAAAGTAGCAAGGACAGTGCCTATTACCATATATAGTTCTTCCTATATAACTCTTAAAATATTAAGCTTAAAGCTTATGCGATCTGGTTAAGTTCAATTTGTCCCATCTCCTTCATTTATAAGGCCTCTGCATAATTTACCATTTTTAACTAACGATTGTGCCTGTTTTAAAAGTTTTTTAAACTGAAGGGCTCTACTGCTTGAAAATTCCGTTAAATTAACATAAATCAACTTCTTTTCCCTTATTTCTCTTTTTAAAAAATGTGATTATGTAAAAATTAAAAATATTAATCATTTCATGACAAGTTATGCTCAACTACAAATTCGTGTCAAAAGGCGCACCGTCAACCCAGCTGAAGATCCGCTGGAATACAAAGTTTTTATAGAATACGTCATAGATGTTAGATATCGGCGCAGTCCTCTTGTGGATTTTTGAATGTGGCCTGTGCACCTCTACTTTTAACTATGAACTTTCTATAAATATCTTACTTATTTACATCTCTATTACGAAAGAGTCACATTACTGCCCCAATTTTTACTAAGGATCTGCTATATGTATATTAATTAATTACATATATATACTAAAATCTGACTAACAGAAGCAGAGCAGGTGCTCAGTCGAGTTAAATCTAAGCTAACTCTGTACTTTGGAGAGACGTAGCTTTTACGTGTCAAAAAACATGCTCTCAAAAAATTGTAAAAGCTGCGTATCAGAAGTATCAGTTGATTTTTGAAGCAGGTTCTTTCTTACCTGTATCAGAAGAGCATTATCTATAGCTTAAAGAAAACGTAACAGTTCAGCTTTATAAATGATGAGTAGAAGCAAACTACTTTAAATAAGTTTAGACACTGAAGCTGAAAATTGTTGATGACAGGGGTATTTAGGCGTAGAAATAATAATAAGGTCTGAAAAGATCTTCTAGTGACAATGCTGGCTTTAGTAAATCGATAACATCAGCCGATAAATCTCGGTTTTTGTGATAACAATCAGGCAGTGGCTAAGGTATCCTACCGAAGCAGAAATAATCCTGTTTAATGAAAAACAACCAAGGAAGTATTTAAAATCCAACTGTACTAAACCTGATTCTAGTAATTCGCCTTAAAAAGGCTAGGTATAACAGAGTCATAAAGTGTAACATTCTGTAACCGGGAGATACACTCAGGTGTTTGTGGGAAAACTCACTGCCTCTGTCGAAGTATTAAAGGAACATCTTCAAAATTCACAAATAAAACTAGAAAAAGCTTATCAGAAAATAGACTCCTATGAAAATCTTTTAGCTAATGATGATACTTTTAGGAGAAGAAAAATTATTAAACCCCCCAATACTTTCAGTACGCTAGTACTTGCATACGAAAAATCATATGAAATACTTAAAGACGACGTAAAGATGGGCTGCAATGCTATCGGTAATGACAATAATGATAGCAACATCAATAGTGACCTAAAATATAACACTGATAATAAGAGAAACATAGGCGCTGACGACAGTAATATTACTAATTATAATAACAATAACAATAATACCGATTCCAAGATCAATAAACGTATATCAATATAAACAACTTTAATAATAATAGTTAAAAAAAGCTAACGTTAACAGTGCTACCAGTGTTAATAATAACTATGATTCTAACCACAATGATAACAATTATTATATTATTAAAGAAAGGTCCCCCCTATCAAAATTCGAAATAAGGAAAATGAAATGATATTGTTTACTTAGTCAAAAGAGAAAAAATCAAAAATAACAAATGCTAAAAACGTCAGACATAACATACGTATACTAATCTCATCTACAAATGACTTTCGCTGTCTTGGACAGAGACGGATACGAATACTACAATTACCAACTCCCTGAGGGTAAGGATCTTAAAGACTGAGTTGGAGCCTCGATGTTTTCGTCCCAGAGAGGTAATTCGCATTCCTTTACCTTTAGTTCTCATTAAATTGCCTTAAACCGAGGCTAACTTCTATAACCTAAAAACCAACAGATACATTTCAGTTTCAGTAAAACCCTTAAAAATAGAGGTCGAATTGACCAATGTTCCCCCCACCAACTATATGGGCATAGTTCCAAGTACTGCACATCAGAATTTTAATGTGTACGTGAGGTGACAATCACGACTCTAAACTTTGTGGAAAAGAAAAATCTGTTAAACTGCGCTGCACAAATTGCCAAGGGGAACACACAGTCAACTACAAGGGCTGTCGTTTCTAATTTAAAAGTGTACCACTTTATAAAGAAGCAAAGAAAAGGGAAGAAAAAAAGGTTCAACCAGATATCCCATATTCTAAAGATTCTGGTTCTGGAATACATGAAGGGAAACCGGGTCTTATGGCATATTTAAAAGGCACAAATTCAGTCAATGAATTGATGAGTAATTTGCTTCCTCATTAGCGACAGAATTAAGTGCTCAAATTGCTAAGTCCATTAATGAACTGTTAAAAAATTGAATTATAACCCATGACTTTACCTAGGGCACAAAACTTGAAGATCTTAACCTGGAATGCTGATGGTTACTGCACCAAAATACGCGAACTCCAAGAGATGACCGTGAGGTCATGTTTTGAAATAATTTTAGTCTTAGAAACGCATTTTAATCAGTGTGACAAATACACTCTGCCAAACTATTCATTGTATAGAAAAGATAGACTCAATTCTGGACTAGGCGGAGTAGTTTTATTCATAAAAAAACCACATCTTGCACTTTCCTCTCAAATACCAAAAACTCTCCCGTCTTAAAGCCGTAGGAATTAAAATTGAAACTTAACAACCATGTTATGTATCATATTCAGCAATAAACCTCCCGACAAAAGACTAGAAGGGAGGGTTATCGGTAGGATATTCTTTAGCTCAACCTCAGAAATTGTGGGCGAAGACCTCATTTTCAAACGTTCACTCTGGAATAGTACTTGCATGAACACAAATGGGGTCTATCAAAATTTGTATAAATAATGTATATTAAGAAGTATATTAAAGCAAGGATACTTTTATTGATCAGTTTCCGTTCTGTATTTATAATACCTTTTCAAAAGGTCGAAATAAGCTTCCATATAGTTACAATATATTTAATTGAACCAAATAATTTTTTTTGTTTAGTTTGTATCCAATTAATTATCTAGGTCAAATTAAATTTTTTTTGTGTTGATTTTCCCGTTTCTTGTATTTTTATTGGTTGTTTCTCAGGTTTTCTGATTGGATTTATCTGAGATCGGTGCGGTAGTATATATAGTACTGATACTATATATACTACCGCACCGCTCTGGATCATTATTTCTGTGAAAATTTAGAGGGTTAGAATTTTGTGTTTCTCTATTTTGAGTTTTCTGTTTTGTTTGTGTTTGTATTTTTGTTTATGTATATGAGTTTTATGGTTGTGTACTTTATAGTTAATGGTTATATACACTACGTTTTTATGATCTATGCTTATTTTTGTTTTTCTATTTGTGTTTTGTGTTTTTTTGTGTTTTCCGTATATTGTGTTTTAAATTGTGTCTTAGGTGTTGTGGATATTGGGTTATTGCGCTAAAGTCATTCTAGAAAAACTTGCTGAAGAAAAAGAAATCTTGTGATAGGTCTTAGTGCTCCAACTCATTCCACAAATTACACAAACGATGTGCTCGATGTTGCCCTGAGAACATTTGTGCTTCAATTTCTATAGCAATGTTGTTGGAACTCTCTTCTGATCACTACCCTGTTCCAATTACTCTAGAGCATACTCCCTACAATTTACTTAAGAAGTAGGAGAAGAAAATAACGAATTGGTCTAGTTTTAAGGGATGTTTAGAGGATAACCTTTCTTTTTTCATGACTCCTTCGCCTATCTATAACCTTAATAACGCAGTAACGCTCTTAGAGCCCGTATTTTTTAAGTCACACATTCGAGCAACAGAACACAAAACCCTACTTGTTTCACCTTTTATACTACCAGAAAAGTTGAAACCCATAATCACCAAAGGTAGGCGAATGAAAAATAGGTACTAACTTCCCAAACGACAAACGCCTTTTAAAAGAAGCGAATTATAGGGTTAAAAGGGAACTACTTATTTTTTTCAACAAATTTGGGAGACAAATTTCGGCAATACTTCATGGAAATTAGCAAAAGGGTTTTAAGAACAGAAATAACCCCTCTCTAAACTCATACATAATCCATTACGGAGGTCACACCGTTTATTTCCCGTTAGCCAAGGCTAATCTGTTTGCAGAATTCCTAAGCGCTCACTCTGGTGTCTCTTCTCAAAGTGTTAATTGCTCTAACTTTTCCGTTTTACCCGTTATCCCCTACACCGATGGAGAATGAACATCACTGAATTGCTAGCGCATGCCACACTGGAAGAAATTTACTGGAGTGATAAGAACATTTCCACCAAAAAAGCTAGCTTTCCAGATGGTACAACTAATCCAATGCTTAAACATCTCCCATTAACTGCACTTACTTACATTGTTAAATTGATGGATATGATATCCCTTCTAAACGTTTCCAGAACGCTGGAAACTTTTCAAAGTTATAATGATCCCAGAGATGCCCACCTCTTGTCATTCGGTCAAAGTTTATCGCCTTATAAGCCTACTATCTTGCCTCAGAAAAATCGCAGAAGCCCTCAAAAGTTGCAGACTTTTGTTAAGAGGGAGGCCATAATCCCTAATGTACCGTTCGGCTTTTGAAAGGCTCATTCCACCACTCCACAGATTTTTTGAGGTTTTCTGAGCACGTTACAAAAGCGTTAGTTATAAAAAAGCTATAATTTTTTATTCTCAGATGTCGAAGGAGCCTTTGATAACGAATGGCACAAAGAATTAATTTTCAAAACGGCCAATTATATCCCTTCGTACCTCATTCAATTAATCGAGGTCTTTTTAAAAGACAGAAAATTTAAAGTCGAGATAGAAACCCTAACCTCCGATTCGTACTCTCTACGGGTGTCCCACAGGGGCGTTTTCGTCCCCAAGTCTTTCCAACTTTGTTGAGAGCTAAGCATAATAAACTTTATCGTTTATATAAATAAATCTTTATTTTGAGCGTATTGTATGAGCACTGTTGGCTATTCTTGACCAGCTGTGGGCTGGATGGACTCTTTACCTTGAGTTTCATTCGGTTCCGGTTGGCTCGACCGCAAAACCAGTAGTGCTGGTTCCTATATGGGATTCGTCCTGTATAGGTACTGGTACTGTTGGAAGAGAGTGCTGTTTACTAGTTTATATATTAGATTGAGTGCGGCGAGCCCTAAATTAAAATAAAATTACTGAAACATTACCTTTGAAAAAACAATGTACTTACTATAGATATTTAAGACGATAAAAACGTCGTACTGCTGTTTTCTATCTTCACTTCTGATATTCCAACGGTCAACATTGTATGCCGATGACGCTGCGATCTATACAAGTTCTAAATTAGTCCTTTGGGTATAAAAAATATCATAATTAGAACCCCTTAAAAGCTAGTGGGCATCAAATAAACTTAAATCTAACCCGACAAAAGTTCAAGGATTTACTGATCTCGAGTAGAAGGAAACATAGCCCGGTGAGTAACTTACGAGTATTTGGTCAAGATCTCCTCTGGAGCTCGCAGGCTAAGTTATTGGCCACAAGTTCAAGTGGGGCGCACACTTAGACTACTTAACTAACAAATTTAGAATTATTACTAATGTTTTACATCCTCTACTATACAAAAAGAATAAGTTAAACCTTAGCAAAGCTGATTCTATATAAATGCATGCTAAGACCTATAGACATGTATGCTTCCTCCGCTTGGATCTACGCTTCTATGAGAAACCTAATAGGCTACAAATCCTACAAAAAAATTTTCTTCGATTGTGTACCAACTCCCCGTGGTTTATAAGGAACTTGCAACTGCACCGAGACTGTAAAATTGAATTTATCACGGAATTGATTAAAAACAACGCAGAAATATGGTTTGAACAGATCAGCATTCACTCTAACAAATTGCAATCTACGATAATAACTCACGCTCCTCGGTGGGACACCAAATATATGAGACCTAAGCACCTGTTGATCCTACACAGTTTAATTGACAGACTAGGGGTACCTATAATACTACCCTCGTTACTATTACCTATAATATTAATAATAATAATAATAGCAATAATGTAATAATAATATTCTTAGTAATAATAATAATTTTAGTAATAATGACAGTAAATGTAATAATAAATGATAATTTTTATAAGTATTAATTAAATAAAAACAAAAATACAACTGATGTGTGCTCTATAACAGATGATTGTAAAAGGTCAACTTTCTCTACTACTGGAATGTGCCCTCCGCCCCTTTGCTGCAAGGTGAATAGGGATTAAGCAGTAAAAGGACGTATATTCTTAATTGTATTACTCCAACTTAATAAATAAATAAAATGTTAGATATCAGTACCTGCTGCAATATGACTTAGGAAACTGTAAAGGTAGTATGCTCTATTTGCACCTCAAGATTACCCTTTTAGACGCTTAGGAAAAGTTGCCTTGAGACTTTTTAATGCTATATTTTTTAATCCTTCTTTTTCTAAACTTTATAATATCCTACCTTTTTTTTTTTGCCCATTGATATGGGTCAATAGGATAATAATACCGTTATATACATCACCTGATGGTGGTTTTGAAAAACTAAATTATCTTTTAAAAGGCTAGAGCTTTTCTTTACACACAAAGAATATTTATATTACCCCTTTCCAAAGTTATTATAGTGATAAATTATATCGTTCTATCTGTGCTAAAAAAGTAAGTCACAGTCAGAGAATTAGAGTTGGGTTATTATCACTTAGACTTAAAACTAAAGTAAGGGGTAATAATATTTACTGAGCAAGACTAAACTGCCTTTTAACTTTTTTTTAATCAGACAAATTTTTTTCTTAGGAGGGACTAAGTTTTTTTTAAAAAAAGTATATTAGTGCACAAATACTTTTACCAAACCTTTACTACTCTTAAATAGAAAAATCAAAACACTTTCTTTTTATTCAAATATGCATCATTAGGCAAGAAATAGGCTGGAGTCTCTTAGTTAAACTGTTTTAATGTGATATTTCTTTATGTTATATATTATCGGTGGAAAGGAAGAAACTATCGTTAGATTGGAAGAAAATGTTCTTAAATAAATTTGTTTTTAATGATGCCTGTTAATTTAAAAACTCTAATAGTTAAAAGAAAGCATGGAAACTTAACAGGCGTTTTTAACCAGGCTCAACTTAATGGCTTTTTTGCTCTAGTTTACCTCTCTTACAATACCACAGTGGTGGTAATTTAAAAAAAAAACGTCCTGTACTTTCCCCCTAACTTACAATTTAGCCCTATTGCCCAGGTGTTAGCAAGGATTTTTCTTTAGCCTTAAAATAACTAGACTTAAATTAGACAATTACTATTCTCTGATATTGCGAGTTGTAAATAGAGCTTACCAACAAATTATTTTTCCCTGGTAGAAGTTTAATACTCATTACTATAGTAAAATGTTTGTGCTCGTCTCTGTCCTTTGCACAAAGGCTTAAAATTCAGCTTATTATAAGGTACATACTATTCGCAAATTTCTCTACGGGTTAATAGATTTATTGACATGTTTATAAATAAAGTCCGAGAAAGAAACGGTGTGCTTTGAATGATCTCCATTTGTTTTTAAAGCCTACCACTCTTTATATTTAATAATAAAGTGAATAATCTTCAGGATTTTAAAAATTTCTCCCCTTTTAAAAAAGAAATATATAATAAAAAAAGTTAGGAAGCTAGCAAAACATTATCGTAAGGGATCGGGATATCATAAAACATTGAGAAGCTTAATTATATTATAAAGTGAACTTTTGAATGTCTTCAGTAAGATCCAACTCCCCATAATTCTTATCTGCAAGCTTCAAAAAAACTTCTAAATAAAGTTCTTGACCTACAACGAGGCAATAGGCTGGAGGAGTTTCGTAAGAATCCACGTCAGAAAAATAGTTTTGGTCATTTTGAGAAGTTAACAAAATTAACTCTTCGACTAATCTCTGTTTTTCAGAGGGCCTAAGGTCTTCGCGGTCATAAATTTCAAAATCAATGTCGAAAAGTATAAAGTTTTCATCAGATATAGCCAAAGTGTTCTCAGAAGAGGACTCTATGTTACCTTTACTTGTAGAAGCTCTTCGGTGAATAAATCCAAACTTTTTACGAGTAAAGGATAGTGCTTTTACAAACCGACCCTTTTTTCTCCTCAAAGGGGATAAGGCAAAGTAATCCACATAAGGGTAAGGCGGAATAATATTGGGTCCTCTTTTAAACTGCAGATAATGTTCAGGAACAAAGTTTAGAGGCAGAGATTTTTCTTCAGCCATTTCTGATGGAAATGCTATATCCCTATGTGTTCTTAACTGGTATTTAGTACAGACATTCCTGGAGACAAGATAGGCAGCACTTGACGAAGGAGTTCTGCATGTTGAACTATTAAATTTTCTGTAGTTTTCCTCGTAATTATTAGTTTTTGAGGCTTTTCTCTCAAAAAGGTATTTTAACATTGTAAACCAGTAGCTAAAATAAGAAAACAGTCAAAATATTTTTCTACGCTCCACAGATTTATTTATTGGTGCATTTGACACCCTTCAGCGTTCAATGGAAATAGCCCTCAATGGATCATAAATTTTAATTAGGGTTGCTTCGTATAAATGCTGTTTTGCTTGTCTACCAACACTGGCACCACTTCCACATTTAGAAACATTTGGGCTATATCTAGTAAGTTTATATAATATAAAACACTCTCCTTGTTTCTCGCTTGGGCTATTTGATCTATTGCTGTAGGTATTTAACAAACTTTGATTAATGGTGGCCTCATTTATACCCCTACAGTAAGTTAAAAAAAATTTTCAATAAAGTAAATACTTTTTTTAACCTGTAACTAATTCATGTTTAGTAAAATCTTATTGTAAATTCTTTAACTTTACCGTTAAAGTTTACAAAGTCAGTAGCATTTGTTATGGTATGACTAGATTTTGATAGGTCTCTCCAGGAGCTTTAACACCAAAATGGCAGGATCTAGGTGTTAATTCTACTTCCAAAAAAATTATTATTAACATTGTTAAAACTTTGAGGTCCTCTTTGCTACTTTATGTTTATCTTCTAAGCAGCATGTGGTTTTATTTTTTATAAGTCTTAACGAATCTGCATTTAAAAATATATCTTAAATAGTTTTTATCAATTTTTTTCAACCCGTTTATTAGCCGAATTGGCCTCACAAAATTAATGAGCCATTACTGTGATAGTAGGACTAAGGACACTAGCTACGGTGGCTAATAAACAGAAAGAATTTAGAAGGTCTAGTTTCAACCGTTTCAATCATTATTATTGTAAAGTACTAAATAAATTAAGTGGGCATAATATTATCTATTATGACATTGTCTTATTGTAAGCAACACGGCCTTGATGCAGCTTTTTTCCTAACGCCCTAGATCAAACCACAGTGTTGTCTACCTTTTACCAGTTTATTTTATGCTTGTACAGAACGGTCCCTTTCTAATACATGAGGACACCTAATGTTTTGGTTAAGTGCTTAAACTTATTATCTTAAGTTTATTATATTTAAAATATAATTATAATTTTTCACAATACGCTTAACTCGATTATTTAAGGAAACCTGAATTGCATAATGGGTTTATAATAGCAATTGTCTATAACAATATTGAAGATTAATACGTCTAGAGGGCTGTGCTTAACATGTAATTATTTTTAAGAGCTTGGGTTAAAAGTTTTACCTATATTTTATAAATTGTAACAATTTTACTAATAGCCTGAGCGAGCAATAGCAGCACGTTAATTTGATTATCTGTTCTCTAATGTTATTAACTAAACGGTAATACCATAAAATAATTGTTTTATTCCTGTTTTTTATGTCTTTCATATGTCAAGCTCGGTCTAGTTACCAATTCTACTTAGTCTTAAAAAATCTCGTAAGATTTTAAGAATTACGTAATATTTAGTTAAGTTGCAAGAAAGGAACATTTGAAGATACTTTTTAAAAATAGCCTTTTTTTTTATTAATGATTTTTGCATATGGTCGCCATTTTTTAAAGCGTAAACTGTTTAGTCAACTGAATTAGTTTACGAGGTGACTTATATCTTAAATAGCTTCTGCGTAGAGAGTATTCAAGTTGTGCTATGTTGAGCTTTGTAGAAAGTGTATAAGCGTAAATTAATGCTCATGGAACCTATAAGGCTCTTAGCAAGCGCTACGGGGGCGCTGCCGTTCTAATGCGGTGAAACCTATCTTACCACCCGATCATTCTCCCTAACTGACTGTGCGGATCCATGTCAACTTGGTGGCATGAATTCGTTAGAGTTGATTTCAACCTACAAACATCCTAAAAATAATTTGCTGATGTGCTGCTTCACTATTTTCTAAGGCGATTTTTTAATGCAAACACGCTGCCCGTAACAGCCGAAAAGGGGTTTTGGATGGAAGGATGCTTAAAAAGTAGGCGACCGGCACATCCTACATATGCCGCGTTTCTACGACGACCCACGTGATGAAAAAGGGCAATTCATGCATCCTTCTGCTGCGATTGTCCTCAGAGCATCTTCATGTCCTGTTCAAAATAAGCGGGACAGCAAAAGCCGGAGGCATTAATCCAAATAATAGGCCAAAGTTTTTAGCTACACGCTATTCACCCCTCTCCTTTGATGCTTGCTTCTTTTCTAATTCCCCCTTATCAAATGATGCAGTCAAAACCTTGCACACATCCAGCTGTCCACCTTACTGGGAAGTCGGGCATCACTCTGGCCTTATACCAATTAACTTTTATATACATCTTTATAAGCTATACGTGTAAGCTACTAAAACCTGTAAAGCTGAAAGGCGAAGGTTACTTAGTACAAATAGTATTAATACTACTAAAAGTTTATTTAAAAGTGTAAAAAGACTTGCTGTAGATACGTGTATTAAAATTAATAACAGATTTAGACAGCTTTACAAACTAAGTTGTTGCAAATAAGCTAGCCTGAACAATTTTGCATTAACATTTCTTTCTTTAAAATTTCCGAGAGAGTGGTGTAATAGTGCTTGTAAGTAATAACTTTCTAATAAAGCGGCTGGAAATGTTTTCTTTCTAGCATTATGTTTTGTGGATGATTTTTTAGATCCTTTTCTATATCTTGCACTATAATCTTGGTTGGTATTTAAAAATCTTTCCCCACTTTTTACTCTGCTACTTGACCTCGTAACTCGCACAAAGGTGTTAGTATTACTATTAGAAGTAGGAGTATCCAAGTATCTTTTTCTTAATAAGTTATACTGTGGGAAAAACGATTCAGTTTTCCGAACACCTTCAAGGCAAAACTGTAGAAGGAATTTACTTTCCTTTTCATGACTATTACCACTTTTAAATATTCCGAAAAGGTTTAAAGCACAGATACTCAGTAGATGGTAAATATTGATGGACATTTTGGTATTTCCGTGTGCAATGACGTGTTGAACGATTTCCTGTGCCACAATAAGAAGGTGTTAGCATTTCTATTAATAAAGTTTCTAAACGGTTTTACTCTTACCATGATAAGTGCAAGAGCATTATAAGCATCGTCAGAGTAAAGGCGGATTCTGGCAAGTAATAAAATACTTTCTGCAAAAAGATCATGAAATTGGTATTTTTTGCTGAGCGAAAAGGCTCCAATGGCAGGCTCCATAGCATAACAATAATTTCCGCTCAAAATTAGAGCGTTGGTAGAGTCCTTCATTATATAGTAATAAAGTATTTAAAATATAAACTGTAAGAAGACTGCTTATTAGTTGAATTATTATACAAAGTTTTTCGAAAACTAACGATGTAGAAAGTTGGGACTTCTATAAATAATTATAAGGTGTTTGTGAAGAAGATGGTGGATAATTGTGCGGATGAGCATAATAATAACGACCAAATAAACGGAAATTTGGTCTTTCACGGGGAGAAAATCTATAAACTTGCGGCAGTATGAGAAGCACTGAAGAGCTTTCGGCCAGTTACCAAGGGACGTTTCGTATTGGCCGCGAAGTTGTAAGCAGACGATTTGGGCATCTGTACGTAGTAAAATGTATCAACAACTTATGAAAAGTTCATGTAGCTAAAATTTTGTGGTGCCAAAATAGCTAAAGGGGGTGTAAAATACGGTAGGCCACGTTCTTATTGGATGTAAGAGCTGTTGGCTGCGCTAGAAAGTACAATAAAGCCAGTACCGAAGAAACTATAATAAAATATAAAAGGTAGGAAATAGAAAAGGCATGTGGGGCCACGGAGGTCTCACTGATAGCACGTGGCCCTGCATGGCCTTACCGAACAGGGACGAATAATAGCATGGCGCCGCAGTCGGCAAAGTAAAGAGTTACACAAAAAAGAGCGAAAAAAATATTTAAACCAATGGCGCCGTGTTTATCGGCGGTAAGAAAGGACTGGATATGAGGAAGATGCTTTCGGCAATTGCTCCAATTATTTTGCAAAGCCTGTTCCTCGTACTGCAACTTTTTTAAGGACAGCTCCGCACCAATCACCTAAAGAATGCTCAACTATTACTATAAACACATGCAAATAAGTAAACAACATTCACTGAAAAGTGCGTCGAAGCCAAATTGAGCATCCTCGTGGCAGCATCAAAGTTTCCTTAAATAATTGGAATCAACACACAAAGATGACTAGAAAATATGAACACCTGTTTGATTGGCTAAAGACTCTGCCAAAGAACACGTGGCGTGGCAGAGCTCATCTATGAGAGGCTGCGAATACTAGGCAAAAACTTTAGTGCACAAAACTTTTAATACAGCAAAGTGATAAACTTTCTCAGATCGCTACTTTTGTTTACTTTATAAAAATAAAAGGCAAACTTCGCTTAGCAAGAGGCTTTTCTTTAAATAATAGGCGGCGAGTGCAGCATTCCCTTTCATTCTCCAATAGGAACTCTACGCAAAAAAAGTCAGTCTATAAAGTTTCTCTTGTTTCACGGTGACAAGCAGGTGAGAGCAGCAAGAAATACAAAGTTTAACAAGAGACAACACAAAAAGGATTGTAATGAGATGATCAAAGAGGGCCAATGACGAACGGCAGAAGAGAAGAGAACGAGCCAGCGAACAAAATTATGGGGCCAATGAAAAAGAGTAATGTCTAGAAACAGCAAATGGAGAAGGTCGCAATAATTTAAGGAAATCATAATAATAAACCAAAATGAGTTGCTCTCCTATAATAAAGAAAACATACTTTTTAAAGAAATATAATGCAACTCTAAAGTAGGAAAAGTAATCAATTAAATGAAACAGTACAAATAAATACTCTAATGGTATCCAAATATACTAAAGAAGGGAGAGCAGTGTGTTGGGGGAACATCAAGCTGCACTGCTCACCAATGAGGCAGAGGTCTGTGGCAGGCAAGCTCGCCTATGAAGAATAGTAGTTCAAAAGTTTATATGAAAAAGCTTCGAGGACCGATAATAACTCTCCAGCTATCACGTGAATCTTAGTGGGCTCACCTCTACTGCTTCCTTGGCTAAAAGAAGACGACTAGCGAGTTGTTGGTGGCTGCAAGACGGCTTATCCGCCAGTCGGATGTACGACTTGTATAGTAGAGGCGTCCGATTGGTGGGATTATCCCTCGTGCCCGCTAAGCACAAGCCGCCAAGCGTTTGAAGTAGGCATTCCTCGTCGCACAATTCCTATAAAAAGCATTAACGATAATAATAAAATTGATAATCAATTAAAGTGCCTGCGCCAATCGAATAGTAGCCCTTAACAAACGTAAGCATTGCGCGTTGTGTCCAAAATAATAATGAATAAAAGCGAGTCTTAATAAACGTCGTTGGTAGTTTGCTGAAGCTCGCCTTTAAAATATTTGTAAAGTAGCATTGTATAATTTCATTTTTCGTAAATAAAAATTTTATGGAAAGTCACGGAATTTAGTTTTACTCTTTCAACTCAACATCGATTATAAATCCTTCACAAGCTATTAATAAATTTTTTGCAGAATGTCTTTACTTCAGCACGATGTTAATAATATAAAGTTTATAATAAGTAACATAAGAACTTTCTGTATGAAGAATGTTAAATAATGAATATGAGGTAAGTAATGAGTCGTTACTATTATAATAATGACTAAGCAAATAACTATAATAATAAAAAGAATACGAAATGGTTTCTGAAGTGCTAAAAGGAGAAGAGTGAAGCAGGGAGAGAGCGCCAGAAACATCTCGAAGTTCCAAATAGTGAAAAAGATGTTTTTCTACAGGAAAAAACTAGAATGTTACCGAGTCTCCACTACAATGACATAGGGGGTGAATACAATGAATAGTACTGTCATATTAAAGTTATACAAGTTTAATAATTTAATTTCTAACAGGCCCATCAAGAATTTTAAAATGTGTTGCGTCTGATGAATCCCTGCTAAACACGTCATTACACACGCATACATTACGTTAGTAGATTTTGATAAAAGCACGTTGCTAGCCTCTAAGTAAGTGAGCCTCCCTGTCGGGTACCTACGGAACCAACTTAATAGTATTCCATTTGCAACGAAAATTTAATGAAATGGCAGCCCTTATAGCTTTTTATAATTTTATTTATTATCTTGTAAAAAGGATCCATAAGAAATGGTAAACTTCTCCATAAAAAATTAATATGGATTGACGCACTTTCTAATTTTTGTAGAATCCAGATTATAATTTGGCGTCAAAAATAAGTTATTTTGTTACCAAACAATTCAATATTTCGTAAAGAAAAACACACATAATTCATTTATCAAAGTATGTGGTTGCTCCTTTTTTTGGTTTTTCTTTTTTTGTATCACAACCTCAAAAAATTTTACTTGTTTTCCTTCTCTTTTTATTCTTTTATATTTTCCTTTCAATATTTTCTACGCGGCCAATAAAGATTGTTGAAAAATATTATAAAATTTCTATGCAGTGTAAAAACCACCTGTTGGTTTAAGATGGCATAATTGTAATGGTATTGGTTGGTAGTTTTCGATAGTAAATATATGACTTGTTTATTATTTCATTAGTAAAAGTAAAAAAAATCTTTATAAAAGAATTAAAAGTGATTCAATATATAGCTAGAAGTTATGAGACTTTAACTATTTTTGGCTCATTTACGATTTCTATAAAACTTTCTTATATTATTTTTAGTAGTACTAAAAATGAGAAGGTAAACAATGCAGGAGTTTTTAGATCTACGAATTTAAATTATTTTAATCCACTCCAAAGAAAGTTATCCGTTGGAGCTATTAGCTTGTATGCAAAAGACGAGCCACCTATCGAGGAGCTAATCACAAAGAAATGCCTTTACTTACCTGGACAATTGAGATACGGAGATTCCAAAGAAGGATTAATTTTTTAATGTAATTTGTTTCGAACTATAGTAAAATAGATAACAAACTGCTTCTATAGTTCGTCTGGCGGTTAGTAATTTATAGGTCGTAAAGAAGCATATTATTGACTAAAAAGTTATGAAGTGTAGAAACAAAAAAGTTAACCAAAGTTATATAGTTCCTTTCAAAGTTGATAATAAAATAAACTGAAAAGTAAACAATTTTATATAAAGTTGAAAAAAAGGAGAAAACTTGTATAAAATAAAAACAACTAAAAAAGATGGAATTATACACAAACGTTATTGCGCTTTCTATATACAAAATAATATAAATCTCATAAATTAAAATATCATTTACAAATAATGTCTATAAATTTTCTTATATTTGTCATTAAAGTTACTTTAAAAGTATATATTATTTAACCATTGTGTGGTTCATATTCGGATGGCTCATCCCTTAGAAATAATTTAATTTCGCTTTGAATCAATAGATAAAAGGTTAATTTTTTCAAAGCAAATTGCAAAAGCAGTTGCCGTATGGTTATTCCAAGCTTTGATTCTGCTGTTAGCTGTAAGAAGTTATAAAAAAAGAAGTTAACATGCAGTAAATCCCTTTATAAAAAAATATATTTAGTTTATTTAGAATTATCCAAGGACTCAATTAACACAACTTTTTATTAAAAGCTTTTAGAAAATTTTATTACTTTATTAAGGAGAAAAAGGTTTTCAAAATATATCACAAATGAGCGTAAGTTGTAGCCTTCCGAAAGCTGTTCTAATTCAACCCTAATCTTAATAAAAGGCATAACACTTAACTTTTAGTTAGAGTAACTACAACAAAAAATAAACCTGTTGGATAAAATCTTGAGAAAAAGAATAGTTTTTTGAGAAAGTGTTAAAAGTTTTTACTAAAAACAACTTAGAATCCTAAAAGATAAAAAAAAAGTTAAACCTAAAATTTAATAAAGAAGTTATTAAGACCACACATAGCATACTGCAATTAATGCACACCTCAATTTCCTCAAGCAGTAAAAGATATAATTTAGTTTTTAAGTTATCATTTCCTTCAAGGTAAAACCTTATTAAAAGAAGTAAAAGGACTTGAGATGGAGTAATCATCTCTATAGTCTATTACTTTTTTTTATTCTTATTTTATTTACAAGCTTTTCAGGCTTTGAGTAAATTTTTACAATATATTATATAAAAATGGCACGCCCTGGTTAAGTAAGAGCTCTTAATATAAACTTTAAGTTCTCTCTTAAAGCTAAAAGTAAATGCTCAGTAGAAGGTTTTCCGGAAGAAGTTGCTGTCTGCGAATGGTTTAGTGCTTTATAAAAAACATTGGAGGCAGTTTGAAAAATCTTAGAAGCTAAACTGTATTGAAAGTTATGAATTTCTTATATCCAAAAATTTAGTAAAACTGTTTATTTGTAAACTTTTGTGACTACAACTATTTATATAAAGTAGTGGTTGCGTAAACACTATACAATAAGTGCCTGATGTCAAGTAAGAGTCAAAATTCTGTTTTAGGGCTTTTTAGTTTAAGAAAAAACAATTTTTTTTTATTGCAGTGCGCTGTACAAAATGGGAAGTCCAATAGTAATAAATAATTATTCCTTACAAACTCTGTTCAAGATGAATATATGTTTACGCAGGGATGTTTTATTAAATCTTTTTTTTTTATATTGTTATTCTAGCTCCTCATGCGCGTAGTCATAGTTAAACTGTAGGGCCCACAACTAGGATGTTAAATAAGAGAGGAAAATAGGTTAACTGAATTGCTTTACATCCCCGCACTTAAGAACAGTTCGGGGCGAGTGGAGTTGTTTACACCCATATTTAAACTAACTAAAAGTAACGCTCCGCATATCATAAATAATATTAGAGTGTTCTCGTGAGCTTAAATAAACTTTCTCATTAATTGAGTGGCGCCCAGTAAAAATATTTCTTTAAAGTGGGCTCCAAGTAAAACGCTTGTGAGAAAAAATTAATTATTTAAAAATTTAAAAAAACTTTTTTTCCCTCTTTAGCATCTTCTCTCTTATTCTTTATTCTTCTGCTTCCTTTCTTTAAGACGGTCCGAATTTCAGGTTTCTTAGAGTAAACCGTCGATCGTCGACAATACATGATTAAAAATTTTCAAAATCGGCTTACCTTAAGGTAGCGGTCTATTGTCTCCGTTTCTAACTTATTTTTTACCTCCTTCATCAAAAACCATTCGGTCGCTTATAGCTCATTTGACATCTCGCAGTAGAGCTACATTATTTTCTTGCTTGAGTCTCTTGATGAAAATTTAAAATCCTAAGCCTCTTGCCTTTATAATTACTCCTGAAAGTTTGCCAGGTGTTCATCAGCATTTTGTCACTGTCAACGAAGTAGACGAAGGCAATTCACAACACCGAGTGCGTTTTTCGACCCTTGCGATGTCCTTTTCATTATAATGTTAAATGGTACCTCCTGGTGCTCTATCAGGTCAAAAAAAAACGAATTTTTGAGCTCTTACGGGATAATATTGTGCAAACTAAACTCAAGTTTATGTAAATCCTACATTGAGGTACGTTCATTTAATTTTAACCCTAACCCTTATAAGTACGCCGGTTCTTGGCTGGTAATTGAATTCATCTGCTTGTAATTGATTGGTGTGCTTAGTAAACCGTTTGTAGGTGGTATTAGCATTGCTTTGAAAAAGGAGTAGCCTGAGGCTAAAATTGGAGGGTCTTGATATTAGGGGTTAGGGTTAGGTTAGGGTTAGATGTAGTGATAATCTTTGCAAACAAAAATTATCATAAAGCTTCTTGAAGATACTCAAACTATTTCTTTTATCAATAAACTTTCGTATGCGGTATAGAATAGTTTTATTAATAAAAGTTTTTCGCTAAAATCTCCAGAGGTATCCTTGAATCAAGCTTGACTGATTGTTCAAAAAAGTATCTTGAATCAGGATCCTTCTGCTGCCTGGGCTTCTTCAGTGGAATTTGAGGGCACTTGGTAAGCGAAAAAGCGAAAAGTTCTAGAAGAGGTCTTTTCAGGTTTATACTCGGAAAGTGGTTTCCAGAATAATTAGAAATGTTCGGGAACATTTCATATAAAAAATCATATGACTTTAATATTAGGTTTAGGAACATTATAAAAAAGAATCAGTGCTAGCTAGCTATTCTCCTTTTCTAATTTATAATGCTCCACTTTCCGAGTTTACGAAACGATTCGAACCCAATAATTCATTGATATTCCGAGGTCTGGAATATCCAATCGTTATAGGGCAATTATTTGCCATAGCTGATATGACATTCGTGGCAAGGGCATTTCTAATCCAACTTCGCCTCGGTCCGTTCGGGTCATATCGGATATGAAAAAAGAAAAGTTTCGTAAAGGTATGGTTGTTATCGTTGTTGTCCTTTTTAGATAACATTGAGAAAGCGTATCTAAATATTACATATAATCTTTTTTTGGAATGTCCCCTCTCCATTAACCTTGCAAAAAGTTTGTTACAACATGATACAAAAATCCTCGCGAAAAGAATTTTGTCGGTAATATTTAAAAATTAAGCTTCTCACCATACCTTTTACAACTCCTGGCGGATGTGCCGAATGAGGGGTAGAATATAAAAATAAATTTGTATCCTTTTCCGCTGATGTTGTCCATACCATCTTCCCATCAGTATGAATACAGATGTCCAGGAATTGTAATTTACCATCCTTTATTGATTCTTTGGTTCATTTTAGACCAGAAATACTGTTAAGGATGGCCAGCATTTTTTTCTCTAAGAATCTCCCATTATCTTTTAAAATCACCAATGCATCAACCAAGTATCTTTTATATAAGATGAGATTGGATTTTAAAAGAGGGTATAATTTGGTTGATTCATAGTAAGCAACATAAAGGGTTGCTATCCTGGGGACTGCTGGATCCCCTATAGGAATGCCGTTCGTTTGAATGTAGAGCTTGTCATAGAATTTAAAATAACCAGTACTCAGAATTAAACGAAGAGCTTCTACAAACAAACCACCATGAATTGGTACAAAATGCTCTAGAATATATTTTTTAATCTCTTTATATGCTTCCATTGGGGAATGGAAGTATATAAGGCTGAAATATCTAGAGACATTAGTTCATGATGAGACGACAAAATGGTACCCGGAATAGCAGTCAGGATATCATCAGAATTCCTGATATAAGAAGGGATGGTGGAACCATTTCGACAGACCAGGAATAAGTGTATTAACACACGTAGCTAATGATGTAATGTCTGGTGCACATCTAGGAAAACCTTTTTTGTGTACCTTGGCTAACCCGTAAAAATAATAAAGTTTAGTCTTATCCAGATGATGTAAAATGATTCTGGTCAGTTTCATAAATTCATTATTTTTATCCAACGTTCTTTTTACCTGCTGATAAAAACCAAGAATCTTATCTCGACGCGTTGTCAATATCTCCTCTTTATTGCGCTTCTGAATTTCGAAATAAGAAATTTTTATTTGTTAAATGGTCGCTACACCATTTTACATACTGTATTGTGGTCATTAATGCAGGGCCTTGGTTTTTATCAGTATTGATCACTTTCAGATATTTGTTATTCTTAAATTCCTTTAAGAAAATTGTTTGAGTAGATTCTAAATTCTATTTGAATAGTTTTTCTATTCTTGTAAAACTTTCGAACGTGGTCTAAAAAATTAACTTTTAGACATCTGAAAGTATCCATAACCTCTCCCTGGACATTGTCCTGTATGAAAGATTTGTTGGACACATTGACATTGCTTTTGACAAAATTATTAGAGAAATCAGCAAAGTGGAATGCTAAGCTGATTCCTCTCATCATGTTGTCAAAAACTTCTTCGTAGTCTTTCATGGTTAGAAAAGGGGGTGTGGGACAAAAGTTGAGCGCTAATAAAGATATAAATTGAGTTCCATTTCATTAGTTGTATGAATAATTCTATTATTATCTTTCCAAATATATGAATTTAAAAAGAAAATGGAATTGTTCTGGTTTATCTCTAAAGGCCAGCTTAGCTTAGTACAATCTGAAATATGGCTGATAAAGTCCGAAAGTTGAACTTTTTTTTTAACCATATGAGCAATGTATCATCCATATTTCTTTCATATAACTTTATATAAGGAGAGAATTTATGAAACTTTAAAGCTTCATAATACACTGAATATGAAGTAACCAAGGCTGGAGGCAGCGGGATTGCCCATAGGATTCCCCGTTTAGTTCTTGGTATAACATAACATTAAAGACATTATTATGTATTAAAAAATGGATGGCTTCATAGTATGTACAAAAAAATTTTGGCCTGGAGACCCTTTTAGAAAGAATGCTACAGAAATCCATCAATTTTCTATTGGAATAATTGTATAAAGCGGTTCTATAATGTCTTTACTTTCTAGTTTGATATCTTTTAATAAAGCTAAAAGGATCTCAGGATTCTTTATAGAAACGTTTTTCTTGCCCAGTCCTCTTGCCGATTTTGGATGTGACCTGTGCACCTCTACTTTTTACTACGGATTTGCTACTAATAACTTACTTATTTACATGTTTTATTACTACAACGAAAACTTTAATCACTACTCTATTTTAATATATAAACTAAGCCTAAACCAATACTCTTTATATAAATCTGTCTTACTCAATTAACTTTTATATATTAATTTTTATTTTTTACTAGATCACTTTATTTACTTATATATATTGCTTAACATGTCTCTTGTTTCTTCTGGTAAAGATCCCGCAGCTTACATCACTGAGATACTAGCCATGAATGAAAAGCTATAAAAAGAATTAAAAATAGCGCAAAAGAGAATTAACGAGCTAGAATCTGTTCCCTTTACAGCTATTAGCAAAAACAAGCTAAATGCTATTTCAATCTCTTGCAAACCTGCTCCTTTACCCAATGCCTCCTCAGATTCATTTTCTGGTCTATCTTACAAGGCCAAAGCGCTGATATAAACGGAATCCCGTCTTTACTGAGTGATTTAACTACTCAAAATTCAAACACTCAGTTTTCCAATCGACAACACCCCACAGAACAGAAAACTCAACATATCAACTGCGAAAAACTTTCCGGAGACAAAGAAAATGTTCCACCTTAAAGTATTCGTGAGAAACAACGGTGGCCAGGTGTAGTTCTCTATTACGTATAAGAAACGTGACCAATTTTCTTCTAAAAATATCCTTATTGCTGTCTTCCTCTAATAATTTTCAACTGACCCAGAAAATTATTATTAGAAAGTAATTACGAGTTTTACAGCTTATCGGTTTCCTGGGGATAGGCTTTTGAGAGTGGTACTAAAAGTAATTTTTCCCGAACTTGACAGTAGCGCAGTTGAGGAAGATTTACGCAGTCAAGATTTTCATCCCTTAAAGGTTGTTCGTATGAAAGTTATTGGAAAGAACGAAAGGTTCTTATTTTAGTACTCGTACACTCGCCAAAATCTGAAGGCTCGGTATATAAAATAACATCAGTTCGTTATTAAATTACGTTTGAAGGACTCAAGAATTCAAACGTAATTGGCCGGTGCACCGCTGTCAACTTTTTGACCATAATTATACCTTCTGTACCTCTGCCTTTAAGTGTATTAAATGTGGAAGCAACCAGGAAAATGGTAGCTGCACGAAGACGCCTGGTGTCCCCCCGAATAGCGCTAACTCTCAAGGCAAGCACATCATTGACTGTCGAGGTTGCCCTTATCATCCAAGAAATTCTCAAATGCGCACCTCAACAGATCACAACAGAGCCATACTCCCAGACAATTAATTGCACATCTTCCAAGAATTTTCAAAATAAAGAACTTTTTTGTCAGAAAATATTCACTAGCCCACAAGAAGAGCTACGCAATTGCCGTTAACATGAAGCCAAAGTCAAAGGACTATGAACATCATTTAAAGAATATAAAAACGACCATTTTAGCAATGGCAAGAATGTTATATGATCTTCTTCTAAAGTCTTTATGATAACCTCTCAATGTCAGCTAAATATGCTCGCATTTTATTTTGGAACGCGGACGGTCTTTTGTGCAAAAGAGAAGGATTTCAACACTTTCTTAATAGTCAGAAAATTGATAATACCTTAAAAAGTGAGAACCATCTAACATCAGGACACATCTTATAACTTTTTCTAATTACGAGATTTACTGACATGGACCTACTTGAGAAAAGGAGAAGCAGCTATTATAATTAAAAAGCAGATAGCTCATTCATTTACACCGTTGCCAACTTAAAACTTATTGAAGCAGTGACTATCAAGATCAATCTTTATGGCCAAGGGAACATGGCTATCGTTCCTGCATGCAAGTCTCTGGGACTGCTTTTGTTACCTATAGAACGGGTCAATATTTTTAACCAACATGTAACTGAAATTCTTTCCAGGGATTTGAACTGCAAATATCCTTCTTGAAATAGTAAAGTGGGAAACCCTAATGGATTAAACTGTACAACTACGCTGAAAAAAGAGGCTTTCTTTTTTCCGGTCTTTTAGAACAGAAATACATATTTACAAAAGGGGTCTCAGATGTACTTGATATTGCCATTATAAAAAACATAACGATATGACTCATACTTAACCACGCTATTGGATCTCTCCTCGGACCTTTTCCCCGTGCTTTACGAAATTGGCCTTCAGAGTTTAACCCTTTGAAATATATACAGAGGTATACGGAGTGGAATAAATTTAAAGAAGTGATTAAGGAAGCCAACAAGCACAATCCAAATACTTCTGCTTCATCATTTACTCTCAATGATTTGGTGACCCACTATTCCAGGGGTTTTTTCAGGTCTCCCTAGGGTTGGGGTTGGCTGTGATAGGAGTTTTGAGGGTTTGAATGTTTTACTAAAAATGTCGTTACAAACACACTCTCTCATGGCTTGTTGGTCAACCTCTGCAGATAAAATTATTGAGACAGGTCTCATTATCAATAAAATATTTTTATAGTTAGCGAAAGTTTATAAATCTATTTATATACTATAAGATTTCAAACTATTTTAGTAAATCAATTCGGGAAGTAATAAAAAGTCATTATTACCCAATAAAGCTAATATTAAAAATAACCATAAAGCTAAACTTCTGTTATGTATCTTTAATCTCGTCTACAACAATCACAAATTTTTACATCTTTTATTTACTTCTTTTATAGATAAAGTTAGAAGTAGGTAAATTATTTAATCTTAGTTATAGGATTTCAAAAATCTGATTACTGTAACCTCAGTGAACTTTTCTTTTTAGGTTTGAAAGGAACCTTCAATTTCTTAGTACTTTAGGTGTATTACACCTTTACGAAACAACTATATAGTGTAAGCTACACTAACACCTATAGTTTTCCTAGACCTACTCGAAGGTTCAACTTAAGTCCTTATTTATTTAACATAATATCTTGGTTTTTTACTAGTATTTTGAGGTTATAAATTAGATGTTATAGAAAAGAATTTTTTAGAATTATAAATATGCAAACAATACTAAATTTTATCAGTTATTAAAAATTTGAAAGGTAATGTCAGTTTGTTTTGCTTTTAGTACACCTGCGAAATATAGACTTGGTACGATAAACTATATAGCTTTAAAAGATCTTGTAAAAGAGATAAATATAAGGCCTCGACGGTATAACAAAGTCAAAGAGTAAAGAGTACTAAATAGCAAGGAACACTTGAAGTGCTAAGACAAAAAGTAATTCAAAAAAATGTAATGTAGTCAAGTAAATTATTTATACCATTACTAATAGATATACCCACAGAAGTATGTAAACAATTCACTTGGTCGCAAAAATCTACCTTAAAAGATTTTATAGTTTGAAGTATATATAAAATATATATCTGACAACATAGTATGTAATGAACAAAAGGTAGAGATAACATTTATTTTAAGGGAAAAAAAAAACACACCAATGGGCCCTAAAACAAAGGCATACAAAATTCTAATTCATCACAGTTTAACTTTAACCCAGACCAAAAATAATGAAAGCCATCAACCATTAGGAAAAACGAAAAGTAATAAAATTTATGGATTTTCCACAAAAAAAAACTTTTTTAATTTTATCAACAACTTTTTTTTTAAGGGCCAAAATCTACTTAAAAATATAAAAATTTCTCGTATAAAATCTACAGGTGGCCTGCGACGGGCATCAAACAATATATTTAGAAATCCTCCTAAAGTAAAAGATCCAGAACATTTGTATTTCTTCTATTATTTTATGTAGTCTAACTAGATTGCCAGTAGGGTCCATATCAGGAGATACTCCCAAAATGCAATAATCAACTTTATGACTTCTGTTCTCAGACCTCTTTTGCCGTGCCCTAACGCCCTCTGTTGTTTATTCACGGTAATGCTATCAACCCTTTTTTTTTCCAGTATTTAATTATCACCTCGCAGCACGGATTCAAAATTTGAATTTTTAAGGGTAACTATATGTTTATTAGGTACCTTTAATAATCTATTGCTAAGGTATGTATGGTATATACAAATTTCTTTTAACAAAACAGATGGCTCGCCATATATTTTTTGCTCTTTCTTCCCTTCTTTCTCTTCGGTTTTTACCGGGTCTTTAGTGTTTAAGTTTTACGTTTGGTCTAGAGGAACCAGTGATATTATAAAGGTTACAATTTTAGTGTAGAAAGGTAAAACAAAGATTAACGTCTAGAGGGCGTTATAGCTGAAGTTAAAAAATAGCTTAGTAGTCTAGAGGACAACTAAGTAAATACTAAGTTAAATACTTTTACTAAATATATTTTTTTTAAACAGATTTAGATACTTTATTTAAACACTTTCGACAAAGACATTCAACAAAATCTAAAATCTAAAGGGGGTTGTTCACCTCCTTCCAAAGACTCTAGTAAATTCGGAATATAAGCGTCGGGTGTCGAGCCTTTAACATTAGTAGGTTTATCAGTACGCTGGTAATTCCTAAAAATAACAGTAGCTTTTTCAGGTTGCCTAGGGTAGGGTTTGTAATTTTTTAAAACAGAATTTAAATTGTTGCAATTAAATGTTTTAGACTAATCCGAAAGTTCAAAATAAATTTAATTAAACCAAATAAAAACCCGACCTGCTAAAATAAGACGTGGACCTGCTATTGCATGTTGCGTTGTAAGCAGGGCTAGGGAAGTGTTGTCAAGATCTAAAGTCCTCAGATTGAATTGCCCATGGTGGTTGGTTCTATTATACAAATTGTGATTTACATAGGTTAAATTTTTCTTATGGATCTTTAAAGTAGTGACTTTCTAACTTGTAAGTTTTTGATTTTTTTTGTTTTATGCAAATTGCTGTGCATTTAATAATATCTTAAAAAGTTATATATAGTGTCTAAAAGACCAATAATTTATATGCTATTACTTTAGTAGGAAAAAGTAACTAAAAAAACTTTTTTTTTAAAATTATAATTTTTTTATAAAAGGCAGTGGGGAAATTCTAAGGCTATTTTTTTGTTGGTTTTAAAAAGTAATAAAAAGTTAAAATTTTTTTATTAACACTTTATTGTAAGTAAAGTAATAGATTCCATTTTTTTATCATATTTTTTAGTCAGAAGACCTTTTTGCACAAGGCCATACAGATAACATTCATACTAGTCAAGGGACGGCCTTCTTTTGGCATAGAATAAAATGTAAATGAATGCCACATGTAAAAATAACCAGTTTGTTATATTTTTTAAAGTCTAAAGAACAGGTTTTCTTTATTTGCGCACACTTCTGCGCTGGTACAATCTCCCCTTCTACAAGAAATATGTTCTAAAAGAGTTGGCCCCTCAAGTTTATCAATACTTAAGTTTTCGAGAGTGAGGACTGATGTCTTAATAACGGTTCATAAATCGTTATTTTCTCGGCAAAGAAACATATCTTCTGATCTTTACTCCCCGCAAAAGAGTGCTTTGTCTTGCAGATGTTATTAGTGAAATTTGAGACCCCTCTTCTTCGACACTTGGGACATTTAGAGAACCCGTCGAAAACTTCAAGTTTTCGGTCAAGCAAAAACCTCAATCAACAATTGAAAAAAAAGACCTCGTTCGAGTAGGAAATATAATTATATTGCCTACTACGAAGCCTAAAAAAGAGAAAAACACCTACTCTAACTTTATTTAAAGGCGCTAAAGCTTCCCTTGTGAATACGTTAAAAGAGTGGCTTTTACCCCTGGCAATGTGGATATATACAGCGTTGAAGCCATTTGGTCGTCAGGGTCTTCTAAAACACCAGTACTAAAGTTAGCACATGAGTTAATGTTAGGAACCCACTAGAGTTGGAATAGTTTCATGAATAAAGTAGTAAAATTAGTATTGGTGTTTAGATGGTAAACTTTCAAAGTAAGAAGCTAGTTCGACTCTGGCCAGTACAAGATTATAAGGATAATAGTTTTTGATCCTCCAATAAAAAAACTAGGAAAACCCAAATACTACGATTAAAGTAGGAAAAATAACCTTTCTGTCTGGCTTAGTTAGAGTTTTCTCTACCACTCTCTTTAACTATCTTATAAATGATTAAAATGAAATAAAATAATAAATAATCTAATTAATATAGCAAAATAATAGAATCGAGTTGAAGTGAACAATTTCTTTGATTTACTGCTTTCTTTGACTCTAGCTGAAAAGATAAAGTGGGCTATTTTATTTAATCTTACATTCAAGGTAATACTTGAACACAGTAAGGCGTGACTATGGCTCCAGATGACATTATTCAGCATCAGCTTTCGCCTTGTGTAGCGGTAGCCGATAACGGACTACCCGAACACAGTGACCTAGGTTAATCAAAAAGATAGCTAAAGATTTACTGTTTAGTTTCGCTTAAGCTGAGTGGTACATTAGAGATAAGAGATAGTTATAGTCGTTATATTATGGAGAATTTATCCTTATTTGACTGAAGTCAATCAGTTGTCGTTCCGCTATTTTTAAAAGCATCTAAGGACTCTACGAGGTCAAATTAAAATTAACTATCTAGTTAAAGTGTCTTTGTATCGAGCTTGCTTCAAAGTAGTGTATTAGTTAGTGACATTATCACGACGGTTAGTCAGATCCATTCGACTTTGTCTAGTCTTTGGCTAAGTTAGAGACTCTAGTATGTCCAGTGACTACCTATGGTGAACGGCTGCGGACAAAAGCTTCTATTGTACTCTGGAATAAAGTTTGGCTAACTAACTGAACTAAAAACAGAGCGTTTTGGGTTACCCTAATAAGAGGGTTGCTATGATGAGTGGTATTAAATATCACAATAAACATCGGTTCGAGATGCTTGTTTCTAACATTGTATTGTGCACTATTTTACTCATTTCCATATCTGCCATTTGTGAGATGTGCTTAACGAGTTAGACTGATTTGGCTAAAATTTGTGCTGATTTTGACTAATTTTAAGGCTAATTTTTAGATTAACTTTGACTCCTTTTAGCTTAGTGTCAAGTCAGTAAATACTCTTCGCATCGATTCGAGATGCTTTATGACTAGCTGGAAACTAGCAATGAACTACTTGTAAAAAAAATATTAATATTATGCTAGAGTTAGAACTTGGTACTAGGCTTCAATAGAGTAGTAGCAGGATTTCGGTACTAGACTTTCATGCTAACGGTAGCTTTAGGGGTATAACTCTAGTTATTAATGGTTAGACCGTAGTTTGCACCGCCTTTCTTAGCATTTAAATAGTGCTTACTTATATAGGTTATAATTCTAGCATCATACTCCAAGAATAATAATGAAAAGTGTCAATTCGAAATAAACTAAAAATATCCTAATTATTCTCCGTAGCTAAAGAAAAGTCTTGATGAAATTGGCTAAGTAGTGTCTAACTACTGTAGCTTTGAGCTAAATCTGACTGGGCACTTGTGGAGTTAGTTGTGAATAATAAAAGAGTACTTATTATCATGAATGGCAGCAGTTTAGGATAGTACTTATCAGAGAAAGTAGTATGATAGTATTGTTTCCTTTACTAATGCAAACAAAAGTAGCGGCCCCTCCTTCCACTTTTATGGGTAATAGTACTGTTTTTGCCTTTTGGAGGGTCTTTTTGCATACTTCATCTTATATGTTTTATTAAGCTATCCCAACTCGAGTCCTACTTTACTCATTCGAGTTCAAATCCAAAAGAGTCTTATGCTCTTCCAAGGTGAAAGAACTTACTTAAAAACTTCAACTTCAATAGGTCGATACTAGTAATAATCTCACCAACTAGGAAGTAATCTTGGTTTCTAACTTTGACCCTAGTCAAAATCGAGACTCTGCTGCCTGTTTCTGAATCTCCTTCGTGTGGTAGTAATCTCGTACTTATTTCCGAGTATCGACGAGTGGTCTATAGATCTGGACAGTGATCTCTAAATTTCATTAAGTTCAGTGAGGTGGGGAGTCCTTGAGCTTTATCTTTATCATTCTGCATTGATAGCTACCTCTAACAGATTTATTTGCATCCATTAAAGGTGCTTACCTTGTGCTTGACGCCTTTGCGTTCTCTAACTAGATTTGTTTTGTTAGAGTTATGACCATTTTGCTTTAAAGTTAAGTAACACACAAAGAGATAACAACTCTTTCACTTAATTTGAAGCTTCGCGTTGACTACTAACCTCCCTTTAGATACAGTTTTAACCCTAATTTGCTTAGAAAGGCCTTGGGATTTCCTTGTTGAACACTTTTGTGTGAACATGCTAAGTTACTCAGTTAAGCTCGTGTTCCGTGCAAGTAAGTGCGATTATTTTTAACTAGAAAGTATCCTTGATTGTTATCGTTATAATTGTTAAGTGACGTTTCTTGAGTGCTGTTACCTACTAATAATACTCAATGTTATTAAACTTTTTTATTATTATTTAAAACAGAGCTATTATCTAGTATATTTAAACACCAGAATCGCTCGTATATGAAATGGGAGCTTTTCGCTCGGGCCTCGTTGCACTCGCTCGTCCTGTGCGAGTATTTTATCTTAACTTTTGAATCTTTTTATCATATTTTTAGCGCGGGACGTGCAAGGCTTCCTTGGTTATCGCTGCGACCACAGCGAGGCTGGCGTCAGTTATCCTTTAAAGATCCATTCATGGCCGTTGTGCAGGCTGGTGCAATATAATGGTAGCGTTAGGTGCTCTTTTGGTGCCTTTGACCGTTTAATTGAACCTAACTGATGAAGCTTCGGGATTTTACTGTACATGCTTTAACGGTGCAAAGATTGCTTTTTGCCGCCAGAGCGTTATCGTAAAGTGTTCAAAAAAGATTGGCCCTATATATTAAATTAGCGCTCAACTTAGGCGTTAGTCCCAACGAGTTTTCGATGGTTTCGATCTAGGTTACTTAATGGGTTGCCATCCAAAGAGTGGAATGCTGCGGGCAAGTAAACTTAACTTCAACGGGTCATTTATATCTCTACTCTGCAAAGGAGCCAGAACTTGGTGTCAGTAAAAACTGAAGCAATCTACTTGAGATCAGCTATGACACTAACGGCTAATTAACAGTGAAATCCAATGCAGCGTGATTATGGTAACTTCCTTATTAGAGTTCTGTGTTGTGAGGTTTCTGCAGTACTTCGGAGAGCTCTACAGTTGCAATAACTAGCTGAATTAATCAATCAAACATATACTAAGGACGCACGGGTCGAAAGATCTGCTTTTAAAACTGGTAGAAACTCTACGTTGGGTAAAGACCTTCGGGAGGTTAAATCTTATCTTTATCTTAGGTTTTAACATTATGGTTAGTAACGTATTGCTCACTAACGAGACTTGGTCCTAAACGGATGAAATCTAAGTGAACTTTATAGCTAAACCCTAATAATAAACACACAAAAAGATCACACTGTTTCACTTATTAGGACAGCTCCGCTTTGAGTTCTAGCATTGCCTTCCGGGGCAGTTTTTTGTAACATACCGAGGAAAAGCATGGAAATCCTTGGCTGAAGCCTTGGTGGACTGTGCTAAGTTGCTAAATTAAGATCTTGTTCAGTGCAATTAGGTGCGGTCAAAAGCAAACATGAAACCTAGTTTAGCAATGAGCGATGATAGCAAAGATTATTTGCCTCCTTCCAGGGCCGCCGGCGACTGATTCTCCTTGTCGCTTAGGTTCTTCCCTTGTCTCATTGGACTTGGTGGCCGGTGTGTAACTCCACTGTAATAATGTGTGTTACTATAGTCTTAGCTACTAGTACTATATATATAAGGCGACCATATTGATTAATTTATTTTGTATGGTGTTAATTTTAACTGCTAAAACTCTCCGAGCGAAGAAGCCAGTTGAAACCTAGCCAACACCTTATTTTAGTCTTTAGTTTAGTGCTATTTACCCATAAGAATCAAAAACTTTAACCTGCTATCTTTCTACGGGTATAAGCACTGTCTTTGACACTTTGGGCGTGTTATTAACGAATTAAGTCGTTTAAAAACCCGTATAAGTGATAAAAGCTAATTAGCTCTTTCTCGATGTGTGCTCTTTCTCTCCTGCACGTGGCATCTTTTGTATCAGCGCAGGAGCTGGCGTCGCATCCTCCATTGACTCGACCACAGCGAGGTACGCGTCGGCTATCCTTTAAAGATTCAATTTTGGCAGCTGTGTAGGTTAGGCTGTTAGTGGTAGCACTAGACTTCTTTTGAGGCCTTTGACTGTTAGCAATCCTCGGTGCTGGCGTACACTCATTAATGGAGCGAGGATTGCTTTTTGCCGCGAAGCCATTATCGTCAAGAGGTCGGAAAAAATCATCCCTATATAAAAAAGCGTCTACCATGGATGGTATTCTTTTAGGCTTCACGATGGATTTCGGTGTAGTGTTGCTATTGGGTGCTATGCAGAGATGAAATGGCGTGCAAATGTAGGCTTATCTGCCGCGGCTCAGGTCACCCTCTTCTGTTCGGCAGTGCATGGCGGCTGTTCTTGGAAGCTCACTGCTTATTAATTCTCATTCATAGCAAATTATGGCAGTATCCGAGTTAATGCTTTGGGCTACTTAATGGAATTACAAACCAATGGACCGTGATTATGTTACCTTCCTGCGGTGTGCTTTAAGCTCAGGGCTGCACGTTACTCTGGAAAGCTGTAATTTCTTTACTGGTCGTATCGAAAGATAGACCTTTAAAATTGGTAAAACCTTCATATTAGCTTGACTTCTTTGGCAGATGTCATCTTCCTTGCGTCAAGGAGCGTACGTGATGGTTATGCACAAGCCTTGCGCCTGGTGCCTTCGTGTTTGGTATTAGAACCGTATAGCTCTATGACCAACCTTAAGAGGGTATTGACTATTAATTAGTAAAGGCTAATTAACCTTGAACTTTTTAGAATAACGCCGAAGTGAGGTATTCTGGCATTGACTTCTGAAGCTATTTATTCTTAGACTTAGTAAATGAAGAGCATTTTGAGCCTTTACTGAAACATTAGCAATATTGGCTAAGTTGCCAGAGTAAAACACTGTCGGTGCAAGTTACAAAGACAAAAGCGAACTTTGTGGCTGCTCTGGCGATGAGCAGTGACTAATAATAGTATGCCTCGTTGATAGGTCAATGGTGCATTTCGGCATTTGGCTTATATATCTAGTGATAGGTCAAGTAACCTTGAACTAATACTGTCTTGGCAAAGGTGTCGGAGTGCATCAGTGTTAGTGACATGTTGTTAAGGTCGACCTAGCTAACTGATCGAAGCAACGTGAACTAAATAGTGTCATTAATCATTGTACTTATTACAGAGGCTCTTTTACCTCAAGCTAGGGCGGGTTTGTCACATTTTAGTTAAATAAAATTATTTGTAGCAAAATAAATAGTACTTCTTTTTTCTTGTTTAGTCTGTTAAGCTCTATTTTACGTATCATTGAGATGTTATACGAGAGTATTTTTGTTCAGCTTTGTAAACGAGTAAGGCATGGAAGTTTACTGTTAAGGTTGAGGAGAGATTACAATATCTAGTAAGTCTTGCAATTCCCATTTGGTCAATAGTTTTGAAAATCGTGCAACTTTCTAACAAACGATTTTTTAAACATGAGAAAAGTTTTATTGATTTATTTCCATGGTTCTGCTAGCGTAGACGTTAAGTTTACCTACTAAGGTGAGTTGACTTTTTTTATATATTTAGATTATTGAAAGTGAAAGGGTTAGGTTGGAAGAACGTGTCATCGAACACGCTGTATTCTTGCTAACTGATAGTCCTGAAAGCAGGTGGTTGCCCACTGTCCTTTGCCAGGCTCATGATAAAGTTAAGCAGCTTTTAGATTTTATTAAGCTTCATCTGTTGAGGATAAACTAATAGATTTGTATGAATGCCGCTTTGGGTTTCGATTCTTTTGTGGTTATGCGCCATTGAAATTACGATACTCCTATTTAAAAAACGCTTGAGTTATTAAAAAACTATTATTAAGATAAAATAATGATAGTAGTCGGTATAGAAAAAGGTTTTTATTGAATATTTTAATTATTTTCATTTAAGGTTGTTACTTTTGCTCGGATGTTGTGGTTCCAGTGAGCGTAATATTTATACAAACCGTTAATGTGACTCTTTGCTAATTATCTACATCAAGTCCTTTGAAAGCAGAACATTGGACCAGTAGTGCACATTAACGAGGCCAGGCCTATTTTCGACCACTAGTAAATCATCCTAATCAAATCAAAAAACTTAACTTTGCTACTATGAATGCACTCTAATTACTACATGTTACTGCGTAGCTTCCTTCAGTATACATAATAATGCAATGGTGGGCGTCCCTTATAATTTTAACTTTTTTTTTTATGCTATTGCAATTATGGGCTTGCAATATATAATAATCGTGTGCTAATAAAATACCTTTTTGTAAAGACTTTCCTCTACCTTAATCTACATATAAGTAATACAATGTCGCAGTTTTAGTTTAACAGGATAAAAGGTTGAGTAAAAAAAAAATAACTAAAAAAGATATTATACCGAGGAATCCTGCTAATTTTTTATAAATAGGCCTTCCCTTTATAGCAAGCATTTTAACAGTAGAATTGTTTGTTTCCTTTTTGCAGTATCCGGCAAGGTCAGTTCATTTATATTTTTAATTATTTTCTCTGAACTTACAACCCTTAAGTGCACTTGCACTAAAATAAGAGTACTAAAAAAAATTTAACTTTAAAATTACTTTATATACCCGTTACTATTTTGTTAATATTGCCTGATATTGTTAACCTTTCTATCTCCAGCACTGAAGTTGAGGAGACCCCTTTGGGTACTCCATATTATATGGTGACCGAAGCAAGCTTTTTTTATTTTTGATTAAATAATTAGGAATAGTTCCTCACCAAATTCAAGGGTTTTTGTCCCTGTATAATTTATTAATATCCCGCGGGGAAGCTTTTAGTAACTGCGTTTATGCTCTGAGAAAGTTAGCAATTAAATAATTACAATGAATATTATAAATATTTAAAGTCTTGAAGGTCCTGCATGCCTTTTGGGATAACAAGGAAGAATTGTTATTAAAGTGTTGCAACGACGCTCTTTACTTGGAGGAGATTACCGAGTTGGCATTTACGAAAGAAAATATTGATCAAGTAAATTGTTATTGTGTTTGGTCGCCTTATTCAGTAGATTCTCTTACTGGAGTTTTATGAACAGTTCTACTTGGACTCTGATCTTGAGGATAATAAAGAGGATTAATATTTAATTGCTTCATCATTTTGCGGCTATACAAAATAACTTAATAAAATGGACGTTTCTTTATAGGGGGTATAGAATTGCAACCTTGCCGAGTTCTTAGTCCCACAACTGACACTCCCGTCTCGCAGGCTAGGAGCGCACGTTTGTACTAAAAGCTGAACTTTTGTATCAAGCAGTCGATCCAACACCAGTATTTTATTTTCATTTGATATGCAATAAACGCTAAGCAAATGTTTAAAAATTAATAAAAAATTTTTGTTAACGATGTCATTATGAAAGCCAATGATGGAAGATGAATAAATAGGTGCACCAATTAAATTACGCTCGTGAGAGCCACTAACAAAAATTATCTACTAACTTCAAAGAATTTATGACATAGTGTGTATACTAAAAAGTTTTTAAGTTACTACATCGGTTGGTACACTAAAGAAACATGCCCTTACCCCTAGAGAGCCGGTTTTCACGAGAAAAGTTAGAAATACCAGTTTGGGTTCTAAGTCCTTTAATGCCCCGGGGTTTTTTCAGGTCTCCAAAAGTTTGGGGTTGTTAGGCGTTTTGAGGGTTTGAATGTTTTTACAATAAATTATAAACACACTCCCAGGGCCTGTTATTTAACCTATGCAGATAAAATTAATGAGGCGGGCCTTATTATCAATAAAATATTTTAGTTAGCAAGGCTCTAAAATTTATTTATATACTATAAGATTTCAAACTATTTTTACAGTTCTATACTGAAAGTAATAAAATCATTATTATCAATAAAGCTTATATTAAAAAATAACCATCAAGCTGAACTTCTGTTATTTATCTTCTTTTTATAGACAAAAATTATAGTTTTTTAAATTTTTTTATAGTTTAAGTTAGAATTAGGTAAATTATTTAATCTTGGTTATAGGATTTCATAAATCTGGTTACAGTAATCTAAGAGAGTTCTTCTTTTTAGGTTTGAATGGAACTTTAGTTGCTAAGTAAATTAGGTGTATTACACTTTACAAAATAATTGTATATTGTAAGCTACACTAACACCTACAATTTAGTGAATCTCTCTAAGGTTTTGCTTAAGTCTTTATTTAAAATATTTTGTTTAACTAAGTTGAACTTATAAATTAGGTTATAAATTAGGTTTTAAAAAGCTATATTTTTTTTAGAGTTATATATATGCAAACAATACTAAATTTTAAGAATTACTAATAATTTTAAAGGTAACGTCAGTTATTTTTGCTTTTAGTACACCTGCAAAATCTAGATTTTGTATGACCAACAATTAAGATATAATAGATTCTATAAAACGGATAAATATAAGAGCTTCGACGAAGTAAAATAAAGTCAAAGAATAAAGAGTTACTAAATAAAAAGGACACTAGAAGTGCTAAGAAAAAAAGTAATTAAAAAAAAAAGTAAGGTAGTCACTTAGTAAATTATTTATACTACTACTAATAGATATACCAACAAAAGTTTGTAAAACGGTTCACATGGTCTCAAAACCTATTTCAAAAGGATATATAGTTTGGAGTGTATATAAAATATATAGCTGAAAACATAGATTGTAATAAACAAAAGGTAGGGATAACATTTTTTTTTTTTAAAGTGAAAAAAGATACACAAATGAACCCTGAAACAAGGGCATACAAAATTCCAATTCACCATCACAGTTTAATTTTAACCCAGAACAAATATAAACAAAGCCATCAACCAATAGGAAAAATAAAAAGTAATAAAATTTATGGTTCTCCCACAAAAATATACTTTTTAGTTTTATCAACAACTCTCTTTAAAGGGTCAAACTCTGCTAAAAAATCTAAAGACTTTATTTATGTTGTGTAAGGATTATGGTGTTCGTTTTTTTATAAGGTCAATGGGCACTTAACGGCATGACCTTTCAAGAATGTTTTTATCTTTTTTTTTTCAACACTGGCTTACTACTGTCTAATAATTTAGAAGCACTTTAAACTATCTGATTTAAATTCCCCCGCCTCGGGGGTTAACAAATTATTATTCACCAGTGCCTTTTCCCAAAGGGTTATCGTGACTGTCCAAAATGAATGAGCGGTTTCGCAGAGGCGCATTAGGCTGGGATCGACCACGTTTAATATAGTATATACTAGTAAATAATACTATCCGTATACTGTAATGTCCTAATGCTATTCTAGGACGCTACCGTTTATGAGATGTAAGCTCTCTTTAGCGCACCACAACAAACTGTACATATATTCAGCCTCGATGTAGTTCGAAGTAAGTTTAAACCGTGCCAATCTAAATATAAATGTTATGATTTAGTTAATAAGCTTCTCACTTTGCTGGACTAATGCAATTTTTAGCGTGATAATAGGATTATGTACTATTTCAGAACCGGTTTCAAGGTAATCTTAAAGCTTCTAGAATCGATGCAAATAGTGTTATCTATGATACCCATGCTAGCAACCTTCAAAGTTCTGAACAGTACAAGATAAAGATATAGTTCAAGAAAATACCACAGGCTTTCGGACGCACCTATTCACTCCAGATGCAGGCATTGCTACCACTTAGCCTTATATTACACAAAATCAAAGGACCTACCTACACCTTTGTCTAAAAAAAAACGGTTCAGTAGGCAATAGTCCTAGTATATCAACACCGGTTTGATTATCGAGAGAATGTTAGTAAGCTAAAAGCTAAGTTGTAAATCCTTTCTAGTCTAACACCGTTCGCCATAACCCTTAATGAACTTAAAAAAATGGGACCTTTTAAAGATCTCAAGTGACTTATTAGTTTTCTCATTTTTAAGAGCAGTCTATCGGCCCAAGAAGACTTTTGGCTGTTGGACTAGACTATTCTCCCCTAGGACTCATCAAAGTGCACGGTAAATCTAATCACTTACCCTCAAAAGCACGATAACCATGTTACTGCCTACTGTGTTCTGATCATATAACTGAAGAGATAGGATGATTAATTACGAGAGCCTACTGTATAATTTCAGCTCAAGTCAAGTCAAGTCAAGTAGTTCGAAATATAGTTAGTCAGCACCCTTCAATATAGTGACTACATTTCACTTGCCGTTTTTCCTTGGATGGCGTCCGACACATATACATCATAGGGTGAAGTTTGAAGTCACACCGGATCCTATAGGTTGAGTCCAACGAGGAATTCCACCTTAGGGCTAATTTTCTTCGGTCGCTTAACGATAGTAACCTACGCCGTTGTTGTGTTAAATCGTTACTTTATTAAGAGTGTACAACATTGCAGGAAAGCGCCGAGGATAGCCAACAGCCAGGTCTCCTACTCAGAGCCCAACCACCTAAGCTGAGGTATAACACTGGTCTTACGATCTACCTAACTTTAGATTAAGACCAAATAATATCCTAGATCGCTGTGACCACATGGCAATGAAAGATGCCCGCGCAAGACAAGCGTTGAGGATATTAAAAAGATAAAACGCTGGCACCGGCGCGAGCATCGAGAAAGGAGGTTTTCCCATTCTCTTATACATGCTTTTTGAAGGGCTTAAATATACAAAATACCACCCTTTGGAGGGGTAAAATAGTGTTCATACCCAGATTAGTTAATCATTCCTTTCAATATGAGATAAAGATGCTAGATATTAATATATATTATTATCTTTTTTATATACATTTCGATAACAAAATTATATATATATTTATATATCTTGTTACCTCTCGCTCTCCTGTATTATACATACAACAAAAATTCTAGACACCTAAGAAGCAGTGGGCGCTAACGAAACGCTCTCCAATAATTGGTACATTAGGTTTTTTTTTGCGAGTTTTTGGTTAGTGTGTCGAGGAAACAAGAAGCTGTTCATAAATTATATGGCAACGATGTAAAGTATCGTTTCAAATATTCCACGTCGCCTCCGGCATCGAGCGAGACAAGCTTGTTATGGCCCATGTGCAGCGAAGAGACTATTGGCTTAGACAGCAGATGCATTTTTTATGAGTGGCCGGCCTTACAACGCAAAATAGCGTAGCACGATAGTTTGCTTCTGGCGCAAAGTAAACGATAAAAAAAATTCGATTCGCCATTGAGATTCACGTGTGACCGCCGCGCGTGCTTACAAAAAGTTAATATTAACAAAAGAAATTTATACTTTAAAAAATTAAATTTTCTAATAACATTATATGTGTAATATATATATAAGTATATTACATAGTAAAGTATGGTTAAGGAAAAAGAGAAAATGTAATAATATTTATTAAAAAAAATATGTATAAAGTATAAAAAATAGAAAGGAATTTATAATCTTTACAATACAAAAAAAAGATATAGAAATATTATATATATAAGAAAAAACAGTTATAAATATGCACTAGGAATATAATTACATAAAAATCTAGCTATCGAGCAAATTTTTATGTAAAATATAACTCCACTTAAACTTTTTTTTTATTTTTAAAGTTTTAATTCTGTGTTAATTTTCATTATAAATTTTTATTTAATTCCTTATTTTTATTAGTTATATTTTTTTATAGGCACTTGAAAGCTCGTCACTCAAACAGACTTTGACTTTACTTTTGAAGCCGAAAGTATATTTAGTCCTTTAGGGTTAGGGTCATTTAACTATGAAGTTTATACTAAATTAAATCGAAATTAATGTTGAAATATCCATGGGGTTTTATCTATAGTCTGTCCACAAGGTTTTTTCTTAAACCGAACCTGTGCAATATCCTTCACTGAATTGCCAGGTTGCCAGTAATAAACAAGCAAGGCAAAATACCTCGCAGACAACTACAGGCAAAAAACAGGAATAAAAGAGAAAAACCCTCTTATTTAATCATCGTAAAATTATATATATATATACTTAAAAAAAATTAAATTAAACACAGGGGTTCAATTAAATTGTACCTATCAAGTTCGGTGTCAACTAAATTCTATGGTTGTAAGAAGATATCATATAGTTGACAATAATTGCCTTGTTTATTTATTTTAACTTTATACGGGATTTATTTTTTATTATTAAAATTTATACTGTTTACCTCGCAGGGTTAATGGGTGGCACAAAAATGTGTCCACAGCTTCTATAATCTAATATCTACTAAAACTTTCCTTTTAAAAAAATCCTGAGAGAATTATTTGTCTGCTGTATGGCATTTTCAATGGTGCTGCCTTTTTTTCCTTTTTACTAAAAATCTCTGTCATCCTAGGTTCAATCTATCTCAATAGAGTGGAATGTTCTGCGCGTCGTTTTGAGCTTGGATTCAATAACCACCATGATCAGTATAGCTTGTGCTCTTTCTCTTAATAAATTAAGCTGTTCAAGTATATAACAAAGGATAAGTGTTCGAAAATAACATGCCTTCAGTAGCGAAGACGAGAATAAGAATGAAAATCCAAGTAAATAAGAGACACAACTCTGCGGGTCTTTTGCCGTCTTGGTTATTTAACTGTTTATGTTACATTTTCTTTATATTTAGATATATGATTATCCACTTTTTATTTCATTTTTTAATTCTATTTTTCCCCTAAGTCGGAGTTAATAATTTAAGAATTTGTAGCTGTAGGCTTTATAAAAGTACAAAGTTGTAGTTCAAAGTTTTTAACTATTATGGATAGTTCATTATAACAATATTTTAGTAGACAATATTTGTAAGGTTTGTAACTTTAAAAATTTTAACTATAAGAATCCACAGGAGGTAATTTTTGTCTCCACAGTGCAAATTTGGTATTATCACCAAGTTACTCTTTTTTCAATAGCCTGCGCTTAACTTTTCCGGCGACCCGCCAAAGTCTTTAAAAAAAAAAAACAGAAGATAATGACTACCTCTTCTTTAGGGGACAATAAAATGGTCACTCTTTCTTACCCTTTCATTTCGAAGGTCTTAGTCATCATGCGGGAATTTATATATCCTGAGTAACACAGCTTTATAAGACTAAAGGGAACGAAGGGTAATAAAAGTTGTATATACATTAAGTTAAGGACCGAAGATGTGAGTCGTCAGCGTAGCTCAGTGGTTAGACATTTTGTCGCTCAGTCTCAAGGCGGCGGATACGATCCGTCTGTCACAACTCGCATTTTTCTGGTCTGGTAGTTACGTGTAAGACCTTCTTTACAAACCAAAATTCTGATAGAAAGACCAGGTAAAGAACGAATTTATGAAAACACGCAATTTATTATGTTAACTTAAGATAAGCAGGAAAGGACCAAGCCTAGCGCTAGCCATACATAAAAATTAGAAATTCTAAATGCTGCCGCTGCCCTGGGTGTTGAGGAAAGAGCTGGGATCATCGGTGTAGTGGTTTGAGTGCTGTGTGAAGAGGAGGGCAGGTCCGTCGGGGGATGGTCGGGAGTAAACGTACTTTGATAAGTAGAACTGGGAGTTTTCCAAGCATTACATTTATTACTATCAAAAGTGTTGTATCCTTTAATTTCGCCCTCATAAGTGCATTGTTCACTTTAGTAACTTAAATCCTCATAATGAAGACGAGAGCAGCAAAGAAAATTTTCATCAAGAGTAATAAATCTTACAGATGTTTAGATTAAACTTAGAGATAGGACAGAACATAATAAAAAACCACTATTTTGCTTACATTCTAGTTTTATTAATAAAAGCTTCAGGCTCAATTTCAATTGTTATGTTACCTTCTAAGTCCTTATTATAAGTCAGAAAATAAAATTAAAAAGATAAATTCATTTATATCTTTCCTTTTGTGCGAATAAATCAGAAAGCGTAAAACTATAGAAAAGACTTTAGATTTGTAAATACTTTATTTAAATAAGGATTTATAGTAAGACCAGACTTATTATTGTTATTAAATGGTTGAGTGGGGCTTTGGCAGTTGTAGACTTGTAAGTGAGTAAATAGACTTATAAGTGAGTAAATTTGTTAGAAAACTGTAGTTATTACTAACAATGAATTCCTATAAATATAAAAAAAATCAACCATTCTGATGCTTACTTACGAAGATAATAAATTTTGCAAGGACGAGAACATTGGATTTCGGAGGGCAGTAAGTTGGTTTCCATAGATATAAATTTCTTTTTGTACAATGCAAGAGCAGTTAGCCTTAATATTATAAAATAAATTTATAAAGAGCTTATACAAATATTCTAAAGCGGTTAGTTCGACAAAGGAACTATCCTCTATTGATGCTATTCTATTTCTGTCAAGATACCTAAATAAAAAAGTGGAATAGGTTAAAGTGAATATCGATAAAGAATTTTATAAGGCAAAGGAAAAAGAAAGGAAATACTCTATCACACTTCACTATTACTAAACTAGACTTTTCCTAGCTTTTATATGGTTGGGTGCGGTTAAGCAGTTGTAGACTTATAAGTGAGTAAATTTGTTAGAAAACTCGAGTTATTACTAACAATGAATTCCTTTAAATATAAAATCAACCACTTTATTTTTGATGTTCACTTACAATTCTTTTAAATTTTGTAAGGAGGAGAACATTGGTTTTCGGAGGGCAGTAAGTTGGTTTTCACTTAAATGTCTTTTTGTGGAACGCATAAAATATTAGCCTTAATATTAGAAAAGAAATTTATAACGAGCTATTACAAATACGTTAAGGCGCCTAGTTCGGCAAAGGAGCTATCTTCTATTGATGATATGCTATTTCTGTAAAGATACCTAAATAAAAAAGTGTAATAAGTTAAAGTGAATATCGATAAAGCATTTATAAGGCAAAGAGAAAAGAAAGGTAATATTCTATCACACTTCACTATTACTAAACTAGACCTTTCCTAGTTTTTAAATGGTTCGGTGCGGTTTATACAGTTGTAGACTTATAGGTGAGTAAATTTGTTTGAAAACTCGAGTTATTACTAACTATGAATTCCTTTAAATATAAAATCGACCCTTCTGATGTTTACTTACAAATCTTTTAAATTTTGCAAGGAAGAGAACATTGCTTTTCGGAGGGCAGTAAGTTGGTTTTCATATAAATTTCTTTTTTTTGTACAATGCAAGAGGAGTTAACCTTAATATTATAAAATAAACTTATAACGAGCTATTACCAAATTGTTAAAGCGGTTAGTTCGACAAAGGAACTATCCTCTATTGATGATATTCTATTTCTGTCAAGATGCCTAAATAAAAAAGTATAATAAGTTAAAGTGAATATCGATAAAGCATTTTATAAGGAAA